>NC_069502.1:1084252945-1084400445 GCF_027579735.1 Bombina bombina | reverse complement strand
AGCTGCAGTTAAATGTTAAGTATAGTCTCAGGGTGGAGTACAAGCAAGTTAAGTGAGACACAGGCAGGCAAGCAGACACAGTTGAAGAGAGCAGCTTAATGCAGTTAGTGGATTAGCAGATAAATATGAAACACACTGAGAGAGACAAGTATACTCCAAACATGAGCTAAAGTACTTGCGTGACAAAACCCAGGTAGGAGGTATCCAAGTAGATGCGGTTGTTCCAGAGATGAAATAGCAAACAGAGCAGCAAAGCGTGCAGGTGAGAGCTGTGTGAGCAGTATGCAGCGTGTGATCCTCAGCGTGGAAATGAGCAGAAGGATATGCCAGTAAGGAAGATCCGGATCCTTATACCAAAAATAGTCCACAGCCAGCGGAGCAAGGTGTAGTTGAAAAGCACAATGTATAGAAGAGGGCTAAGGTTACAATTAGCCACAAAGGTTCCAGTGAAGGAATCAAATGAATATCAATTGTAACAAAAATAAGGACTTGAGACAAAGTGACTGAGTAGCCAGAGAGGAACTCAGAGTACACAAAATAATCAAGCAATGTGTACAAGGGGAAGTGGAGTTATAAAGGCTAAAGGGGTGGAGCCCAGGTAAAGGGACATTACACCTATACTAAATTACAAATAGTCCTTAAAAGGGCCTTTTGCGGGGCATTGCCCCAAAGTAATCAGCTCTATTACCTGTAAAAAAAAGTACAATACCCCCCCAACATTAAACCCCACCACCCACACACCCAACCCTACTCTAAAACCCACCCAATCCCCCCCTTAATAAGACCCAACACTAACCCCTTGAAGATCACCCTACCTTGAGAAGTCTTCACCCAGCTGGGCCAATGTGTCCTCAAAGAAGCCAGGCGAAGTGGTCCTCCAGACAGGCAGAAGTCTTCATAGAAGCCGGCCAGAAGAGGTCCTCCAGACTGGCAGAAGTCTTCATCCAGGCGGCATCTTCTATCTTCATCCATCCGGCGAGGAGTGGCTCCATCTTCAAGACATCCGACGCGGAGCATCCTCTTCCAACGAAGTCCAACTGAATAATGAAGGTTCCTTTAAATGACATCATCCAAGATGGCATCCCTTCAATTCCGATTGGCTGATAGAATTCTATCAGCCAATCGGAATTAAGGTAGAAAAAATCCTATTGGCTGATGCAATCAGCCAATAGGATTGAGCTGGCATTCTATTGGCTGATACAATCAGCCAATAGAATGCCAGCTCAATCCTATTGGCTGATTGGACTTTAATCCTATTGGCTGATTGCATCAGCTAATAGGATTTTTCTACCTTAATTCCGATTGGCTGATTCTATCAGTCAATCGGAATTGAAGGGACGCCATCTTGGATGACGTCATTTAAAGGAACCTTCATTCTTCAGTTGGACTTCGTTGGAAGAGGATGCTCTGCGTCGGATGTCTTGAAGATGGAGCAGGCCTTTGACCAAGTAAACTGGTTTTATATGGTAGGTACTTTAAAATCCTTTGGCCTTCCCTCGTTCTTTATAACAGCTATCAAAGCTTTCTATTCTTTTCCAGTGTCAGCACAAGGTTTAAGCTTTGTATCTCCAATGTTCATCATCATTAATGGGTAGAGTTGCCATATTGCTGCTTTAACTTCTTTACTACCAGGAATTTTAGAGAAAAACTTTTTAATTTTTGCAATAATTAAAAAAGTGTTGTTTTTTTATTTTTTATTTACCTTTGAAACACACATATATATATAAATAAATAAATATATATGTATATATATATATATATATATATATATATATATATATATATATATAGTAGTCCAGTCTGCAAAAGTGACTTACACTTGGCATAGCACCAGTATTTCCTCCAAGATATGCGAGTCACTGTGTAATCCGGATCGTCCGCATATAGTGTCTGGTATTAGTTTTCTGGTGTATGCCGTTCGTAAAGCCACTATACACAGTGTTTGTGCACATTGATATACGGGGCGGACACAGATTGGGTTGGATTAACACACAGACACTCGGACAAATTTTCCAATCGCTGTAAATCAGTGACACATATTTAAGGTATATCCCTTTGGTGCACAGCTATGGGGTAGGAGAAATCTCCAATTGTGGGCAGTAACCATGGTTACGCTATAATCAGAAGGGGGCACGCATAGTGAGTTGCACTTCAGTCCATCACCCGGAGCTGGACACAGGATGGGTAAATGTTACACTGATCGGATTCTCCAAATTAAGGTATTATTTAGAAACTGGTAAAAACGCATATGGGTATAATCTGTACAACGTTGCAATTAAGTTGTATTACACATAGAATTGTGGTACACTGCAGGAAGTAATGGATGCACACTTCCGGTAACACGAGACAGTGGAACACAGGCTTGCGTTCCAACACATTAGTTTGGCGCCACTAAGATGAGAGGGAGGTATGAATCAGTGTGACCCGAAACATTTCTGTCCTTCTGTGATGACACCCCAATAAAGATTTTTCACTTTTAAAGAAACAGTGCTGACGCCATCTGTTATTTACCTTTGGGATACACATGTGAGGAGATACAGGACCCTCAGGCGTACGTGAACTTGTGATACATACAATAAACTGTGGTTATACATACTAGTGCTGGACCTATTGCCTTTCTTTTATATATATATATATATATATATATATATACTGTATATATATACTGTATATATATATACATATATGAATCAAGTGTGGATCCAGCACTCACATTAATCTGCGGTCAGCCTCCGGGGTGCACTCAACCAAGCCACATATAACAATAACGAAACAAGGCACTCTCTATTTTAAAATTCAGTGAAGTTTACTCAGTGAACGTTTTCGGGTCTCCCCCGTCCTCAGACTTATATATATATATATATATATATTAGTGGATAACAGTTTCAACTAGCTATTTATTCACGGAATTAAAAAAAATATTGTAAATTTACCCGAAAAAAAAGAAAAAAAAAGAAAAAAAATATTATCACATGCTTCAAAAAACAGTAGCTTTTTAACTGTAGAAAAAAAAATCTCAAAATATGTTCATTATCATCCTCTGATTTGGCTAAGACCACACATCTATATGCTGTATATATATTTGTATTATTTTTGATAATTTTAAGGGTTTTATCTGCAGCTATGTACACACACCGGCCACTATTTGGTACACCTGTTCAATTGCTTGGTAACACAAATTGCTAATCAGCCAATCACATGACAGCAACTCAATACATTTAGGCATCTAGACGTGGTAAAGACGACTTGCTGAAGATCAAACCGAGCATCAGAATGGGGAAGAAAGGGGATTAAAGTGACTTTGAACATTGCATGGTTGTTGGTGCCAGACAGGCTGGTCTGAGTATTTCAAAACCTGCTGATCTACTGGAATTTTCACGCACAACCATCTCTAGAGTTTTCAGAGAATGGTCCGAAGAAGAGAAAATATCCAGTGAGTGACAGTTGTGTGGATGAAAATGCCTTGTTGATGTCAGAGTAGCCATCAGAAGATGTACCCATCTTCTGATGGCTACTTCCAGCAGCAGTTGTGTGGATGAAAATTCTTTGTTGATGTCAGGAGAATGGGCAGACTGGTTCGAGATGATAGAAATGCAACAATAACTCAAATAACCACTTGTTACAACCAAGGTATGCAGAATAGCATCTCTGAATGGACAACACGTCAAACCTTGAAGCAGATGGGCTACAGCAGCAGAAGACCACACCGGGTGCCACTCCTGTGAGCTAAGAACAGGAAACTGAAGCTAGAATTTGCACAGGCTCCCTAAAAGTGGACAATAGAATATTGGAAAAACATTGCCTGGTCTGATGAGTCTTGATTTCAGCTGCGACATTCAGATGGTAGGGTCAGAATTAGGCGTAAAGAACATGAAAGCATGGATCCATCTGCTTTGTATCCACGGTTGGTGGTGGGGGTGTAATGGTGTTTGGGATATTTTCTTGACACACTTTGGGCCCCTTAGCACCAATTGAGCATCGTTTAAATGCCACGGCCTACTAGAGTATAGTTGTGGACCATGTCCATCCCTTTATGACTACAGTGTACCCATCTTCTGATGGCTACTTCCAGCAGGATAATGCACCATGTCACAAAGCTCAAATCATCTCAAACTGGTTTCATGAACATGACAATGAGTTCACTGTAACTCCAATGGCCTCCACGGTCACCAGATCTCAACCTAATAGAGTACCTTTGGGATGTGGTAGAATGGGAGATTTGCATCATGGATGTGCATCCGACAAATCTGCAGCAACTGCATGATGCTATCATGTCAATATGGACCAAAATATCTGAGGAATGTTTCCAACACCTTGTTGAATCTATGCCATGAAGAATTAAAGCAGTTCTGAAGGCAAAAGGGGGTCCAACTCGGTACTAGTAAGGTGTACCTAATAAAGTGGCCGGTGAGTGTATACCATGTTCTAAAATGATGCAATGGGGTAACTCTTATTTGGTATGGCAGAACTGCCCACACTAGACAACCAAAAGTATTGATCTAGACTTTTTTGGTATATTTCATGGAACCTTTAGGCTCATGGTCAGATGTATGCAAAATAGATCATATAAAAATAAATTATTAACTTTTTCACAAACTTTGGGTTTCTTGCAGAAATTATTTACACATAACTTGTGCAGTTATATGACAATTGCTTGGAAATGCGTCTCTAGTGTCCCCTGTGTTTAGAATTAGCAGACATGTAACCAGAAGGCCGCTAATTGCACCTGTGCACCGCACTTCTGAAACAGGATTTTGAGACATGTTGTGGCAAAGGGTGCAGGGCCCATTTGAAATGACAAATTGGTTGGAATTCTCAAAATTGCCCCCAAATATATATATTTAAAAAGCAGACAACCCAAGGTATTGATCTAGGCCCACTTTAGCATATTTCATGTGGCCAGTTTGTTAGGGTTTTTTCCCTGATCTGTTTGCCATGTGCTGCTGGCAGCCATTTTACTCACCTCTCTTGCTGACTTTGGTGCATACTGTGTGATGCTGCTCATTTCCTGCACTTCCTTTTATGGCCAGACTGGTGTACATCATCCGTGTGAGACCGGATGCAGTCTCAGAATTGTGATGTCATCACTTATTATTTAAAGGGCCTCTGTTCAGTATGCTTTGCCCTTGCATTGTCTCAGACCTGTTTGTGAGAGCTCCTGTGTATTACTTGGCTGTCTGACGTCGCTCCTGGCTCCTAATCCCTGGCTTGTTCCTGACTCTGCTGTTCTCCTTGTTCCTGATTCCGGCTCGTCTGACTATTCGCTTTGGCTTCTGACTCGGCTCGTGTGACTACCAGTTCTGGTTTTGATTCCTGGCTTGTTATTTGACTTGTTGACTTTTTATTATTTTTTGCTATTAATAATGGTGTGATTATTTTTGCACTTCTTGTCTCTGTCTGATTCCTGGCACCCTGACATTACGCAAGGGCCATGAATCCCGATGGTGCTAATAATCCACCTTTACCTGCCATAATTTCCAGGATGGATGAACAGGATCACCGCTTGGATCAATTTGCACTATCCCTGCTGACTCACACTGCACATTTGGACCAAAGTGTCCCGTAAATTATGGCTGCTCCTGTTTCCGCTGCTGCAACTAGCCCTACCAGGTTCATGTCCGGTTCTGCACCTCAACCTCAGCGATATGGAGGTGATCCTAATCAGTGCAGAGGGTTTTTGAACCAGGTGGGCATTTACTTTGAGATGTTATCTCAGGCGTTTCCCTTTGACAGAGCTAAGGTGGGATTTCTCATCTCGTTACTCTCTGACACAGCTCTTGCTTGGGCTATCCCTTGTGGGAGACTAATAAACCTGTAATTTCAAATTACCCTGAATTTGTGGCCTCCTTTTGAAGGCTATTTGATGTTCCGGCTCGCTCCTCCTCTGCTGCTAAATGACTAAAGTCCATTCAGAAAGGTACAAGATCTGTTGCTCAGTATGCCATTGAGTTCCGTATGCTTGCCGGAGAGGTAGGTTGGAACAATGACGCCCTTGTTGCCGCCTTCCTTCATGGGCTATCTGATGCGATTAAAGACAAAGATGCTGCCAGAGATTTACCAGAAAATCTCGAGTCATTGGTGTCTTTTTTTATCCTAATTGACATCAGACTAAGTGAGAGGCCCTCTTTCAAGGAGCGCTTGCGGAAGCCTCCTGTTCTGTTGTCTCCTAGGTGTTTGCTTCCACCCATACCTCCCTCTCCTCCCATGCCTCCTGGTCCCGAGTCACCAGATACTGCTGAGCCGATGCAGTTGGGATTCACGCGTCTCTCCGCAGCGGAGAGGGCCTTTAGGAGGAGGGAGGGGCTCTGCCTCTATTGTGGGTTACAGGGCCACCTTTTGAAGTCTTGTCCTACACGGCCAGGAAACGCTCACACCTAAGGTTCTGTTGGGGGCAGACCTTGGGTGGCTTATCCTCGTCCCCGGAACCGCTAAAGGAGAAACCTTTGGTCATGGTTGTCCTTTCTTGGGTGGACTCCTCCATAGTCACCCAGGCTCTTGTTGACTCCGGTGCTCCGGGATATTTCATTGACAGTGCTTTTGTATCAAAGCACTCCATTCCTGTTCTGCCTCAGTCCATTCCGCTTGCTATTGAGGCCATTGATGGCAGGCCCCTTCAGCCCGCACTCGTTACTCACGAAACTGCTCCGTTATCCATGGCTGTTGGGGCTCTCCATTTTGAAACCCTCCAGTTCCAGGTGATAAACTCTCCACATTTTCCGGTTATTCTGGGTTATCTCTGGCTCCAAAAGCACAATCCCAGTCTCGACTGGCGCAGGTCCAAAATTTTGTCGTGGTTTCCGCAATGTATTTCCACTTGTCTTCGGAAACTAGTTAAAGTCTTGTGCATGTCTTCGGTATCTCAATTGCCAGAGGAGTACCGAGAATTCCTAGACGTTTTTGACAAGGTGCGTGCTGGTACGTTGCCTCCTCACCGGTCTTACGATTGTGCCATAGACTTGCAACCCAGAGCCATTCCTCCTCGGGCCGGGTTTACCATCTGTCTGTTGTGGAGAATTGTGCTATGGAGGAGTATGTTGCTGATGCTCTGTCGCGGGGGATCATCTGCAAATCCTGCTCTCTTGCAGGGGCTGGCTTCTTCTTTGTGAAGAAAAAGGGTGGCGAGTTAAGACCATGCATCGATTATAGGGGTCTTAATCGTCTTACCATTAAGAATGCTTACCCTATTCTGCTCATTACGGAACTCTTTGACTGCCTCAAGGGAGCTACGGTCTTTACTAAACTTGAATTGAGAGGAGCGTACAATCTCGTTAGGATCAAGGAGGGCCACGAATGGAAAACAGCATTTAACACCAGGAGCGGGCATTATGAGTATCTTGTAATGCCCTTTGGCTTATGTAATGCTCCTGCTGTTTTCCAGGAATTTATTAATGATGTCCTACGAGATATGTTGCAACAGTGTGTTGTGGTGTACTTAGACGACATCCTCATACACTCACCCACACTTTTACACTGTTTTGTAAACTCGAGAAATGTGAGTTCCATCAGACTCAAGTAACTTTCATAGGTTATGTTATCTCCGTTGTAGGGTTCTTCATGGATCCTGACAAGTTATCTGCAGTTAACAAACTTTTTCACAAACTTTGTGTTTCTCACTGAAATTATTTACATATAACATACTAGTAAACTAGGACTAGTAGTATTTTGAAATAATTTTCAACCACTGATTTATATACTGTATATATATATATATATATATATATAGGGCGACCATATTGCCGCTTTAAAAAGGGAAACATATGAAAAATACAAATGTCAGGGCTGCTTAAAGAAATGTTTTGCATTATAACCCTGACATATGTATTTTTCATATGTGTCCCTTTTTAAAGCGGCAATATGGTCAGTGAATATATATATATATATATATATATATATATATACACAATTGTCTGGGTATATTTCATAGTTCTAAAAAGGGATTTTAGAAACTTTATGGCAATGGATTCAGGGCCCATTTGGTATCACATTTCTGAAAGGGGATTTTTAGATATGTTGTGGGAAAGGGTCATAGAAGGTTGCAATTTGCAGCTGTACATCACAATACTGAAAGGGGATTTTTTAAAAATGTTTGGGCAAAGGGTCATAGAAGGCCACTAATTGCAGCTGTACACCACAGTTCTCTCTTGTTTGCTATGCCATAGCTGCCTGTATTAGTGGTCTTATTTTAAATAATCTGTCATAATTTGGGTCAGTCAATTGTAGGGCCTGTGTGTTATCTGTAAAGCTGAGGAAACTGTCCAATACAGTTTGATGCCCATACTAATAGTGAGCGCCCAAATTTTGCAATGTTTGTTGGAAACCAATTATAGTTTTGTTAATCTCTAGGTGATTTCTGGACCAAACACTGCTCTGTGTAAAGATTAGCTTGGCAAGCCTTTTCGTCTAATATAGCATCTGACAAAAATATTTCGAAAGAGTCTGCTGGTTTGAAATTAGTTATGTCTACATTGATACCAGCAAATTTAGTAAAATCAGGAATTTCAGGGTGATAAAAATGAGGGGGTTTCCAAATTAAATTGTCATGTCAAGACTTTTAAATTGCTCTTGTGGAGACTGGGCCTTTGTTTTTTTGGGGGTGAATATGGGGCTTGGCATAAGTGTAATTTATTTCCTTGCTGTCTGAATTAAGATTATATTCTGATTCAGAGGAGTGAATATCAGAGTCTGTATCATTAACCATTTCGTATGCCTTCTTAACATTATAAAATGTTTTTGCTATTTTTAGTTTGCCAAATCTATAATATATACTGTAGCTTGCCGCAAGGAAATCCAAATTCTGGTAGTATAATATAGTACAGATTAATTTTGCACTCTCTCTCCCTAAAATAATTCCAACAAGAATTAGCAACAACAAAAAATATAAAAAATTACAAAGCTTATTTTTTATTATTTGCTTCTCTTGATGGGGTACCCAATTACTAGCTGCTATCAGGAAGCGTCGGCGTCAGTGGGCTTCTCACTGGTAAGAATAAAAAAAAAAAAAGACAGAGAACAGTAAATCTATAGGTGGCAAATAAAGTAATAAATCTATAAATCTATAGGTGGCAAATAGCTTTTCGGGATAGAATATATGGTATTCTCAGTATATAGTATGAAGCAATTATATATATATATATATATATATATATATATATATATACATACACATACATATATATATTTATTGATTTGAAATTGTATCACCTCTGAATAAATGTATTATTTGACAACTGCAGTATTTACTTTTATGAATAATCGAAAACAAATACTTTAGAAAGACTATATTGAAAATACAGGCCCCAAAGTAGAAACTCAGTGCAACACAGGTTAGATCATTGAAATAAACTTTACTACACCTGTGATTTCAAATTAGTCAAATTGCATGAACATAGTTATAAAATGGCATGTTACCTCATTGGTAAGAGCGAGCTACCCTATTTTCACATTGATGTTTTAATGCTCATATGTGTTTTTGGGGATGGTGCTCATCAGTAAATTATAAATGCACAGTAGAAGAATCTCCTTTAAAATGAAAGGTCTGATTCTTTAGTTAAATTGGGGGGGGGGGGTAATTGTGTTTTCTTCCTCATTAAAACTCTCCTGATAGTTAGTGTAGCAGGTTATCACCTGCCATCTAGGGGGCAAATTGACCCATAAATCATCAGTTTAGCAGCATCTTAAAAGCACATGCCACTCTCATTTGAAAGGGTATACTCTCCTATTTACAACATAGGGTCTCATCACTCTTAGTAGTGTTGGGGGGAATTGGTGTGCTCTGTAAGAGCTCCCCCCAACCTACACCTCTAGCAATGAAGAAGTGCTTCTGTCCCTGGGCAATTCTTCATTGTAACATCATTATGCAGTCTGATGATGCTACACCACTCTGACACACAGGTGAAACAGGAAATGAGGAGGATGTTTGATCCCTTCTCAATTGAAAAGGCCTGGATTGTAGACAACAATGTTTCATCCTCCACATTGTAGACGTTCATTACCATAAAAGAATAGAACAATAAATAACTATCTTTTACTGAGAAAATACCAACATTTGTGGTATATTTTTTCTCATATCAGCATTTAGTTTCTTCAACATTTTACCACCATTGTTCAGTTCAGCATGGAAATCTAGCAGATTCATTTGTATAAAAATAACTTTAACATATATATCTTTCTGCACATTCTTAAGCTAAGAATTATTAGTCAGTTAAAGGGACACTACAATTTTATATATATATATATATATATATATATATATATATATATATATATATATATATATATATATATATATATATATATATATACAGGGAGTGCAGAATTATTAGGCAAGTTGTATTTTTGAGGATTAATTTTATTATTGAACAACAACCATGTTCTCAATGAACCCAAAAACTCATTAATATCAAAGCAGAATAGTTTTGGAAGTAGTTTTTAGTTTGTTTTTAGTTATAGCTATTTTAGGGGGATATCTGTGTGTGCAGGTGACTATTACAGTGCATAATTATTAGGCAACTTAACAAAAAACAAATATATACCCATTTCAATTATTTATTTTTACCAGTGAAACCAATATAACATCTCAACATTCACAAATATACATTTCTGACATTCAAAAACAAAACAAAAACAAATCAGTGACCAATATAGCCACCTTTCTTTGCAAGGACACTCAAAAGCCTGCCATCCATGGATTCTGTCAGTGTTTTGATCTGTTCACCATCAACATTGCGTGCAGCAGCAACCACAGCCTCCCAGACACTGTTCAGAGAGGTGTACTGTTTTCCCTCCTTGTAAATCTCACATTTGATGATGGACCACAGTTTCTCAATGGGGTTCAGATCAGGTGAACAAGGAGGCCATGTCATTAGATTTTCTTCTTTTATACCCTTTCTTGCCAGCCACGCTGTGGAGTACTTGGACGCGTGTGATGGAGCATTGTCCTGCATGAAAATCATGTTTTTCTTGAAGGATGCAGACTTCTTCCTGTACCACTGCTTGAAGAAGGTGTCTTCCAGAAACTGGCAGTAGGACTGGGGGTTGAGCTTGACTCCATCCTCAACCCGAAAAGGCCCCACAAGCTCATCTTTGATGATACCAGCCCAAACCAGTACTCCACCTCCACCTTGCTGGCGTCTGAGTCGGACTGGAGCTCTCTGCCCTTTACCAATCCAGCCACGGGCCCATCCATCTGGCCCATCAAGACTCACTCTCATTTCATCAGTCCATAAAACCTTAGAAAAATCAGTCTTGAGATATTTCTTGGCCCAGTCTTGACGTTTTAGCTTGTGTGTCTTGTTCAGTGGTGGTCGTCTTTCAGCCTTTCTTACCTTGGCCATGTCTCTGAGTATTGCACACCTTGTGCTTTTGGGCACTCCAGTGATGTTGCAGCTCTGAAAAATGGCCAAACTGGTGGCAAGTGGCATCTTGGCAGCTGCAAGCTTGACTTTTCTCAGTTCATGGGCAGTTATTTTGCGCCTTGGTTTTTCCACACGCTTCTTGCGACCCTATTGACTATTTTGAATGAAACGCTTGATTGTTCGATGATCACGCTTCAGAAGCTTTGCAATTTTAAGAGTGCTGCATCCCTCTGCAAGATATCTCACTATTTTTGACTTTTCTGAGCCTGTCAAGTCCTTTTTTTGACCCATTTTGCCAAAGGAAAGGAAGTTGCCTAATAATTATGCACACCTGATATAGGGTGTTGATGTCATTAGGCCACACCCCTTCTCATTACAGAGATGCACATCACCTAATATGCTTAATTGGTAGTAGGCTTTCAAGCCTATACAGCTTGGAGTAAGACAACATGCATAAAGAGGATGATGTGGTCAAAATACTCATTTGCCTAATAATTCTGCACTCCCTGTATATTACTAGTCAATTTTTTTACTATTCCATTGTAATTTTCTGATATATATATATATATATATATATATATATATATATATATAGTGTATTAATATAACTGTGTTGGTTATGCAAAACTGGGGAATGGGTAATAAAGGGATTATCTTTTAAAACAATAACAATTCTGGAGTACTGTCCCTTTAAAGGGAGGCTACACCAAAAAATTTTCTTTCATGATTCAGATAGAGAATACAAATTTAAACAACATTCCAATTTACTTCTATTATTTATTTAGCTTCATTTTTTAGATATCATTTATGGAAGGAATAGAAATGTACATTAGTGAGCCAATCACACAAGGCTTCTATGTGCAGCAACCAATCAGCAGCTACTGAGCATATCTAGATATGCTTTTCAGCAAAGAATATCAAGAGAATAAAACCAATTAGATAATAGAAGTAAATTAAAAAGTTGTTTAAAATTGCACGCTCTTTCTAAATCACGAAAGAAAAAATGTGGGTTTCATGTCCCTTTAAGTAAATATTTTATGGGGATTTAAACAGTAAGTTTAATGTCTCTTTAAAACAGATACATCATGCTACAAATGCATATATCTGGATACTATTAATAAAATAATAGCACCATTTTATGCTGCTGGTTTGCTTTCTCTGATCTACAGACTGACACATTACAGACACACTTGGCATACTTATGCTAATAGGCTTTCTCATCTTACACCACCAAGGTAAATATGCTGCCTGCATCTCCTCCAATTATCACATTATCTTGCAGACTTGGAGTTTTTAATTTATCTTGGATTTATTATGAGCTTCACTAATAAAATCTTCACCCAGTGGAAACCTCTGCTCATCAGCCATTCTCCACCTCCAGGCGACAAAAGCCTGTTTACATTATAAATAGAACCTTAAAGATGCTTATTGCCAGCCTGGGTCTCTCTTGGGAACAGTCAGTTTTCTCCAGCGGTGGATTGCTATGCTCAGCCTTCTTAGCCAGGCTGCAGGATATACCTCCTTCAGCTATATATCTATTCCGGACATGAACAAACCACTACAACTATTAAAGTTTCAATTTCTTAAAACACAGATTAATTATTTAAAAGGAAGCGCAGGTTTACTTTCCATTAACGAAACCAACCCGTCTCCCAGCTATAAGACTGTGATTCTTATTACTGCCTTAGGCTTCCCTTGACACTGGGCTTTTGTTGAGATTTAATTTTAATATTTACCACTTAGATCACTTAAGGGCTGTCAGCTTTAATAACATTTTATCAATCAGATACGTTTTTTATTAACTGTAAAAGAAAGATAATAAGGCATGATTAAGCATGTCAATCATATTTTGGCATATATTTTTGGCTCTTAACATATTCTTAATGACAAGTTGGTTGCTTACAAATGTAACAACATGAAAAAGCACAGAAAGATTTCCAAGTGATCAGTTATCTTGGAGATCTGTAGAGTGAATCATACTAGTTGAATGCTAAAAACAACTAGGCTTACATTTAAAGGAACATTAAGCACTAAATACATGCTAGATAGAGTGATGCATTTGAAGAAAAGAATAGTCAGAGAATAACATTTAGATGTATTTTATAAAGTTTTATTAGCTGTTTAAATATTAACAAAATAAGTGTAAAGTTTTACTGTCTATAAATCAATGGGACTTGACATGTTGTAACTTAGGTTACCTTCTCTGATGTGGCCAATTAGGGACAGTTATAAATAGGTCACTAGAGTGTGCAGCCAATTGCTGTGTAGAATATAACCGTGTTCTTCTAACAGGAACTGAAAAAGCTCACAATTTCTGAATGGAATTACAAGAAAAGGAGACAAAATATATAATGAAAATATATTGCAGTTTATATATATATATACATATATATATATATATATATATATATATATATATATATATATATATATATATACGATTTATCTTTTTATGTTACCATTTCAAAGTGTTTAATATCCCTTTAATAAATAAATATAATGAAGACTGTTAAAGGGATATTACATTTGGTATTAAATGTAACCCATATTTAAGGAAAATAAAACTGTGCAGTATACATTTATTATTTTTTAGCCTGCGTTTGCTGTTGAATACTCAATGAAAAATGTTTGTTTCAATTTTGACCAGATATGCTGTGAAATTAACATTTTCATTTCTAAAAGAATAGTACAATTTATAAATGAATTAGTCATTGATTTGAGCTGAGACATTATGGGCTAGATTACAAGTGGAGCTCTAAATGATTGCATGCCCGCAACCAGGCAAATTTGCCCGTTTGTGGGAGCGTGATAATTAACCAGCCATTACAAGTGGCTGGTTATTGCTACTTCAAGCTCGTGGTAGCAATTAGCGTTTCTAAAATTAACCAGAGATCAGATCTCTGGTTAATTTTATGAATGTGCCCCAAATGCCCCCAAAATACAGTGTAGTGTGTTTTATTAAAAAATAAAGATAGCAGCAACTTTATTTTTTAATAAAAAAACTGCACTAGGCAGTATTAAGGGGGTAGATTTAGTGGGAGTGGGGTGCCTTTACATTGTGATCTATGGGAACTGTGTGTTCCCTGTAAATATATATGTATATTCTTATATACATATATATTTATGTGTTAATATGTGTATATATACATATTAACACATAAGTATATACTGTATGTATATAAGAATATAGATATATTTTTATATTTGCTACCATCACTGCGCTACTTACCCCCTTCGCTGCGCTTAGATTCTGATGTTGTCTCTGACGGCATCAGAACAAGGCTCCCAATGGAGCCTATGAAAGCGCGCTCTCGTGAACGCAATGCTCACTGCTGACAATTTGTAATACCAGAGCACATTAGCATGCACTGGTATTACTCAGTGGAGCGCAAATATCGCTTTCATGAAAGCGATATTTAGCGCTACACTTGTAATCTGGCCCTATGAGTATACCGTACCTGTGTGTAGGATGTGTAATTTATATGCATTATCCTGTAAAAAAAATATTTTTTCTAAGTTCATTTATTGTAAAAAACTCAGCCCCATTTGTGCCTGTGAAGACTTAATTTGTGTCACACAAGCTACTGCTGACTCTCTGAAAACGCATATTTGAATACTTGTGCACTGCCCCTCACAGCATATGTGCGTATGCCGAAGAAAAACAAAGCAGTTTTGCTAATGGAAGAATATTGCAATAATGCTTCTATTTAAAGGGATATGAAACCAAAATGTTTTCTTTCATTATTCTGATAGAGCCTGCAGTTTTAAACAACTTTCCAATGTACTTCTATTCTCACATTTTGCTTTATTCTCCTGATATCCTTTGATGAAGAAGCAGTTATTTATTACTGGGAGGTAGCTGAATATATCTAGTCAGCCAATGACAAGAGACAAATGTGTGTAGTCACCAATCACCAGCTTACTCTCTGTAGTGAAGGATATATACATAATCTTTTGCAACAAAGGATACCAAGAGAATAAAGTCAATTTGAAGATAGAAGTGAATTTAAAAGTCCCCTAAAATTACATGCTCTGGGACCGATTTATCATCAGTCTGTCCGACATGATCCGCTCAGTGGATAAAATGCACTCATACACATTTCAATTGTTAACCTCAATTTGCAAGAAAATAAAGATTTTTTTCCACGTGATGAGTTAGATGTTTAACTACATGGGTTGTAGGACTATTTCCCCATAGATACACAAAATGTTTTCTGATCCTATCATTTAGGGGGAGTATTGTTTAACACATGTAATTACAAAGGTATTGTTTAACCCCTTTGAGGTGCATGACGAGCCCTTTACATCATGCAGGAGATCGTTGGTGGCCTAGAGGGCGGCACTCCCAGGCTTCATAAGAGTGCCAGTGATGTCACCGCGTACGCACGTGGTGATGTCACAAAGGGGGCAGAACGAGGAAGCTTAGGTAGCTGCAAGGGAGCTGGATGGGAGAAAATTCTTCAAACCCTTGGCTTGGATCTAAGCTCACTTAGCAGCTACAAACTCCCAAGACCCTTGATTTAAGAGAATCGTCTGGAATAGTAGCACAAAGAGGATGTCTTAAAAATAATGTAAAAAAACACACAGGGGTTTGCTTGTGAACTTTATTAGAGACCCCCCTAATAATGTTTATGTTTTAGTATAAAAGTCCCTTTATTAAACAAAAAAAATATGAATTGTGTCTTTATAGTCAAGTGATCACTGTGGTATCCTTTCAAGAAAAAAGCTTTTATTTCTGTACTCTCTAATCTATATTATAACCATCAAAAGCCCGTATGGGCCCCTATTTCACCCTTGATGACAATTTAGTAAGGTGGTCACTGTACTATTTTAAATATTATTTACTAAAATCTATGCACAAATTATATATATTACAGTTTTTGATGCAGCTATCACACATGCCATGAATTTTACATATAATAATGGAATATTGTGAATCTGCTGGGCCTGCTGTAAAAAAACAATATTTCATTTGTGTGGGTCACTCACAATTAGTTCACCTGAGACAGCAACTCGAGTGGGTTAACAGAAGAACTTTCAACCTTCTGAATTTGAGGTTGGTATAGATATAAAAGATAGCATTACTGAAGTTGATTATTCTGAACTACAATTTTGCAAACTCTAAAATATTTGAACCTAGGCCAAAATCAGAATATGCTTTTTAACAACAATACAAATACAATAATATACCTGGCTTTATTCATCCACTAAAGTGATCATATTTTCCTGTATCCTGGTGTTGCTCTATGATATTTCAATCATAGTACATTTCAAATAAAAATCTTTCAACTGTTTGGTTACTTCCTATTGTAAATCTACACGCTTATCCTATGAATCATCAGCACTTCAGCGCTTTACTATGGTTTATTGTCCTTTTCTTAATCTATTCTAAGTTAGAATAAATTAACCCCTTGTATTTCATATAATATAACTAGTAGTCCCTGGTATCTCTGAAAATCCCAGTGTTCATCACCTGCATGCAGAACACTTTTCCCAGACCAGTACTTACTGGGAACCAGGGTATATTTAGTGCTATTGTAACTGGTATTTGCAAACCATTGTCTTTTAAATGGAAAATTGTAATTTCTCAATATCACTCTCTATCATAAGGCCTGACTCACACATTGTATTGGTTCCCACTTATACTTAAAGGGACACTAAACACTAGATACATTTCATGCACCTTCCTCTAATTATGGGAGCTGCCATTATGGAACCTAGGTTGCACACGTGCAAACACATCACCACTGGAATGTAGTGAAAGCCAGATTTCAACATGGCAACACATATTTACTTAGCTGAAAATGTGTTTTTAAATACATTTTGATTAATTCAGATGTATGAGGGTGCACCAGAGATGACACAAAATCCAGTTAATTCAGTTCCAAGTTTGTGAGTAGACTTCAGCTTGGACCAGGATTCAGTGAGCACTGAACATGGAGCTGGTTCCAGTGGATACACAAAACATGGAGCAAATATTGAGTCCGGAACAGTAAATGGCTCAATTTATAGTGTATATGTTGGATATTATGCTGTCACAGAAATAGCACCAAGTGCTTGGCTATTAATTTTATAATGATCCTGGCATTCCAGAGTCCATCTCCTGGTTTGACCTTGGACTGACTTCTGGATTACGATTTATGCGTCACCCCTTGTTGAGTTGCCTGATATCTAATGACTACCCAGTCTCTGGAATTGTGTTTCCAGTTCTTCTATTAGATCTTCCCTATGTGCTGTTGATGATTACTGACATCTCCTGGCTCCTGACCGTTGCTTGTCCTTGATCTGCGCACTCAAACCATCCTCTGCATACCTGAATCATGAGATCAACAAAGGTAACTACCTTTTACTAGGCATGTTCATTCAGATCATTTGTGATAATCCAAATGCGGAAAAAGGTGGCCACTTGCCGCATTCGGCTCTTTTCTAAGCCAAATTGCTTCTTGTGAAAGAGCAGTACACTAAGATCTGTTCAAATCAATATCTTAGTGTGTTGCACTTTCAAAAGAAGAAATCTGGCTCTTCAAAAAAGCCAAATGCTGTGAGTGGCCACCTGCTTCCGTAATTTGGGTCATCCAGAATGCACATTCCTACCTTTTACCTTTACAGACTGTGCTGATGCTGTAAATGATGCTATGTGTGAGGTCTTTATAGCTATCATTGATGTCACAATTTTTTTTAGAGGTATTCATTTTAGAATTTTACATTCTTATATCCGAATGAGAACTTAGTGGCCGATTTAAGAAGCAGCGTATGCAGCTGTTTCCGCGCGAGCCTTCAGGCTCACCGGAAACTTAAGTTAAGAAGCAGCAGTCTTAAGACCGCTGCTCCTTAACTCGTCCAACCACTTCCGAGGCGGCGGAAAGCAATCATCCCAATCGGATATGATCGGGATTATTGACACCCCCTGCAAGCAGCTGATTGGCCGTGAATGTGCACAAGCATTTCACACTAAATGCTTGTGCAATGATAAATCCCGACAGCGTATGCTGTCGGCATTTATCGATGTGAGGCGGACGTTGATAAATCGGCCCCTTAATCTCTGATATTGTAAGTTTCTCAAATCAACATTTTGGGTCATTTTACAAACCAATATCTCAGATGCTTATTAACCAACAAATATAATAATGTCTGTCATGCAAACTATAATATGAGCAAGACAAGTGATGCTTGTTGCTTCCACATAACCATCAATTGTCATGACTAACAAGGTCTTCTCTTTTGAAATTTTCGTTATAGATTCAGTTGATTTTGACTACTGATCGTATTGCAAGCTCTCAAATTTCTATCTTGAAAGAACAATAAACAAGTTATGAATATTTTTGAAAAAGGTTATTTAAAGCTGTTTACTTTTATTTCAAAGCCAAAATGAAGTAAATATCTGCATAACAACTAAGTATTTTTAAGACAAGAACATAATGCTGTACACTCACTATTGATGAATGAAGAAAAAGAAAAATATGCACATTTTAAACAAAAGTCACACAGTAAGCTGGAGAACAATCAAGGAATACATATACTAAATAAAAGCCTAAAGGGACTTTCTAATATAAAAATTGCATCCTTTAATTTTTGCACAGGGTAAATAAAAGCAAATAGCCAGTGATTGGTGGGGTTTACCAAATGCTGCTCCTGATCAGCTGACTAGATGTGTACAAAATCAGCCAATTAAAAGAGGCTTTCACAGGATTCCAGCAATCATTGGCCTTTTCCTGCTCGGGAGCCCTAGAGAAGGAAGACATGTAGCCCTAGAGAAGGAACTTACCTTTGTGTTCAACCCTTGCATGGGTCAAACACATAGGGGTCGATCACCATCCTTTAGAAAAACTTATCAAATTATTTATCAACAAAAATCCCTATAGACTTTGATGTTTTTTCTGTTGATGATCATTAGGATTGTGATCAACCCCATAGTTAAATAAGGTCAGTGATGCAAATAATGACATGCTGTAACAAATTAGAGCATGCAATATTTGTATCAGAATGTCCCTTTAATACCTCTACTCCAGGAATGACCAAAATTAACCTTGAGGGCAGCAAAGAGCCCACTATTTCATCTCATGTAGTCTAATTCAGGTAAATAAATCTAAAGATTCATCTATGCTAAAGCTCTGATATACTAAAATTCTGGTCTGTTTTTGATTTTTTTAGACTAGATATGACCCCCCTCCCTTTCTCCCAAGCTGGTTATAATCATACTGTTGCCATATGTTGAAAACTCTCATATTTCTGTCATAGATCACTAAAGAGAATCTTGACTCCATCTCATTACAAATATAAACTCATTGAAACAAAATGTCATGTTTTACCATGTACAAATAAAAGGCTCCATTAACTTTTATTCTCTTTTTAGCAGAATACAAAACATAACCAATAAATTAATGTGGCTACGACAACTAAGGAAAACTAATTATGGTACAAGCCAATTTCAATATTCCTTCCCTTTAATGACTACCCTTTGAGAGATTTAATTGGACTGCAGGGAAACAGAAGGTTACTAAAGTTGTAAATTTGCCCTATAAACACCAACAAGAAAGCAAGCTAATATAATAAGGGAATATGGGATTTATTTTGTAAATTGTCTGATTAGTGGATTGCTGCCCATCAATAATTACTTCAGATTTTCCCAAGTTCCTTCTTTATTGCAATCTGGCAACTGTGTTTCCCTATTGAGTCTGTCAATCAGTTCTTGCAGCTGGGTATTTGAGAGACCACAATTGTAAATCTGCAGGGGCAAATTATTAGAAAAAGCAATATATGCCAGAAATTGAAACCACGGTGCGGTTGGATAACATAAAATTATAATTTACTTAAATATTTTAATCCAAGCACTTGTAACTACCAGGTGTAAACAAAATTCTGCTGGAACTCAGCCATTGCCATTACTTATATACACATATTTATAATATCCTACCTCTTACAGCATAATTTAATAGGTTACAAGCCATTAGCCAATCAGCATGCTTAGAAATGTACAGAGAGGGAATGCGCAAACATAACCCACATTACCAACTTCCAAAAGAATAATTTATAGGTGTAGGTTCTTTGGCTTTTTTATAGTATTGTGCTGGCAAAGCATGTTCCTATATATTCATGGCAAAAAAGAGCATACTGGATAGAAATAAGGCAGAATATTTAATAAAAAACAATCGGCTAGAGTACAAGTGTAATGGCCCGGAACACATTTTACGAGTCGTGTCGGTATAGCTATACCACAAGCATTTTAGCCTGTAACACAACGTCCATTCCGCACTCAAAAAAATTATGTTTTTGTGTGGGATTTTCATAGCACCGGTATTATAGGTTGTGCGTTCAGGCTAAAATGCTTGTGTTACACCCTATACCGACACGATCCATACCGCCACCTGAGAGCAGTAGTTATAGATTTTGCAAAACAAAAATGTTTCACAAAACTCATAACTAAACTGCTACAAAGTACACTAACACCCATTTACTACCTATTAACCCCTAAATTGACACCCTCCCACACCGCAAACACTATTTAAAATGTATTAACCCCTAATCTGCTGCCCCCCACATCGCAACTATTAAATAAACCTAATAACCCCTAATCCGCCGCTCCCCGACATCGCCACCACTATAATACAGTTATTAACCCCTAAACGCCCGGCCTCCCACATCGCTGCCACTATAATAAAGTTATTAACACCTAAACCTCCGGCCTCTCACATCGCTGACACTAAATAAACCTATTAACCCCTAAACCGCCAATCCCCCACATCACAAAACACTAAATCAAACTATTAACCCCTAAACCTAACACCCCCCTAACTTTAAATTAAAATTACAATATAACTATATTTAAATAAATAAAAACTTACCTGTGAAATAAAAATAAACCTAACATTAAACTATAAATTAACCTAACATAACTATTCTAATAAAATAAAAAAATACTACCAATTAAAAACACTAATTTTACAAAGAATAATAAACGAAATTATCAAAAATAAAAACAATTACACCTAATCTAATAGCCCTATAAAAAAATCCCCCCAAAATAAAAACACCCCTAGCCTACAATAAACTACCAATAGCCCTTAAAAGGGCCTTTTGCAGGGCATTGCTCTAAGTTAAACAGCTCTTTTACCTGTAAAAAAAAAATAAAAAGTCCCCCAACAGTAAAACCCACCACCCAACCAACACCCCAAAATAAAAAACCTAACTCTAAAAAAAAACCTAAGCTACCCATTGCCCCTAAAGGGGCATTTGTATGGGCATTGCCCATAAAAGGGCATTCAGCTCTTTTTCGCTGCCCTTAAAAGGGCATTCAGCTCTTTACAAAAACCCAAAGCCCTAATCTAAAAAAAAAACACCCAAAAAAATGAAAAAAACCTAACACTAACCCCAGAATATCTACTCACGGTTTCTGAAGTCCAGACATCCATCTTCATCCAGGCGACAAGAAGTCTTCATCCAGCCAGCGACACCTTCATCCATTTCGGGGATGTCTTCTATCTTCATCCCGGCGGAGTGGAGCCATCCTGGAAGCCGATCCCATCCTGCGCAGAGCGTCCTCTTCATACGGTAGCCGTTTCAAAATTGCGTACCTTGCATTCCTATTGGCTGATTTGAATCTTCAAATTCAAATCAGCCAATAGGAAGAGAGCTTCTGAAATCCTCTTGGCTGTTCAAAACAGCCAATAGGATGAGAGCTACTGAAATCCTATTGGCTGATTTGAGGTTTAGGAGTTAATTTTTAATTTAGTGTTTTGCGATGTGGGGGGGCGGCGGTTTAGGGGTTAATAGGTTTATTTAGTGGGGGCGATGTGGGAGGCCGTAGGTTTAGGGGTTAATAACTTTTTTATAGTGGCGGCGATGTCGGGGAGCGGCGGATAAGGGGGTTAATAGCTTTTAATAGTGCTGGCGATGTCGGGGAGTGCCGGAATAGGGGTTAATAACTTTATTATAGTGGCAGTGATGTTGGGGAGCAGCGGAATAGGGGTTAATAATTTATATTAGTGCCAGCGGTGTCGAGAGCAGCAGATTAGGGGTTAATAACTTTATTTAGGTGTCGACGATGCTGGGGTGGCAGATTAGGGGTGTTTAGACTTGGGGTTTATGTTAGGGTGTATGTTTAAACATAACCTTTTTTTCCCGAATAGACATCAAAGGGGCTGCGTTATGGAGATTTTTCATTCCGCACTTCAGGTGTTAGATTTTTTTCTAACACTCTCTCCCCATTTATGTCTATAGGCGAAAGTGTGCACTAGCACATCAAAGCAGAACTTGGATTTTGTGCAGTATGGAGCTTAACGCCACCATATCGCAAGCACAAAAGAGGCTTTTCAGTAACTCGTAATGTCTATGAAGAGTGAAATAACGCAACTTTTTGTGTTAGTTTCACACCGTTTAGCGCAAAACTCATAATCTAGGTGAATATTAGCAATAGGCAATAGAAAATGCAAAAAGAGTAACCATAGCTTATGCACGTACATACAGATCATTGTGACTTGTTCCTGGTTATTTGCTTTCATTCCCAAAACTAATTTTGTCAAATGTGTGAGTTGTAATTTTGTTTATGATATAAATCAATAAGAGACTGGAATAAAAAGTATAATTCACATTAAATCTGGGCTGTTTATGTAAAGAGCAACTTTGGGTTTTCCATAAAATATTGGGGTTCCTTTCTGAAAAAGGAATAGTTCAGAAATTTCTTGCACAAGCCTCGGTCTCTAGATAATAAAAAATCTTCCTAGACTTTAATATGGGTTTTTGTTATAGTTAAGGGGATGGTAAACATCTTGATATTTTAGTATAAAATTGTTTGTTACGCATAGTATAACAATTTCACAATATAAGTTAAACAAAAAAGAAAGAAAAGATGGACAACAAAGGAGCACTCAAAGAAAAGAATAAATAAAGGCAGGGGAGAAAACCCTATCAGTGAAATATGTAAAACATAACCTTTAATTATAATTATAATTACATAGTGTGAAGTCTAATCTATGCATTAATACTTAGATTAAAAAGTGAAAAATATATAGAGAACCAGCAACCACATAGGTCAATATGTTAGACTACCATAGTATAGTGACTACAAGGGCTGATAGACAAAAAGCTGCTAACGAGCTGTACGCCGAAAAAAAATATTAAACTGAAAAAGAGGTATAACCTCACAACAAATTACTCTCAATAAGGTGCAGACTCAGAAGCAGGCAACGCTTCCAAATAAGTCACCAAAACGGCTATTAATCGCTCATATAGAGCTTAAATAACAATAGAGGGTTGCTGGACTCAGAGAAAAAAAAAATGCCTGATGCGCATTTCGCAGACACACGGCTTTCACAAAATACTAATTTATATACACTGTTTCTTGAGCTAGTTGTACTCCTAACATATTGTGTTATGTTAGTTCAAGTTGTTAATATGGGGAACATATAATATTAACATATAAACAGATGTCTGCTCATCCATAAGCTACGGTATAAACCTAGTCACTTGTGAGTACTAAATCTTGAGCAAATGATCCTCCTAAAGTATTGTGTTACTGCTTTTAGGATTATTAGTATAGGGAGCAAGCTAATCAAGGTAACAGACAGTTGTGAGCCTAGTTTTTGGGGTTATAACCTTGTAAATATGTACTTGTTTGTAGAAACTAAGGCCTAGATTTAGAGTTTGGCGTTAGCCGTGAAAACCAGCGTTAGAGGCTCCTAACGCTGGTTTTAGGCTACCGCCGGTATTTGGAGTCAGTGATTAAAGGGTCTAACGCTCACTTTTCAGCCGCGACTTTTCCATACCGCAGATCCCCTTACGTCAATTGCGTATCCTATCTTTTCAATGGGATCTTCCTAACGCCGGTATTTAGAGTCGTTTCTGAAGTGAGCGTTAGAGCTCTAACAACAAAACTCCAGCCGCCGAAAAAAAGCAGGAGTTAAGAGCTTTCTGGGCTAACGCCGGTTCATACAGCTCTTAACTACTGTACCCTAAAGTACACTAACACCCATAAACTACCTATGTACCCCTAAACTGAGGTCCCCCCACATCGCCGCAACTCGATTAAATTTTTTTAACCCCTAATCTGCTGACCGCCACCTACGTTATACTTATGTACCCCTAATCTGCTGCCCCTAACCCTGCCGACCCCTATATTATATTTATTAACCCCTAACCTGCCCCCACAACGTCGCCTCCAGCTACCTACACTTATTAACCCCTAATCTGCCGAGCGGACCTGAGCGCTACTATAATAAACTTATTAACCCCTAATCCGCCTCACTAACCCTATCATAAATAGTATTAACCCCTAATCTGCCCTCCCTAACATCGCCGACACCTAACTTCAATTATTAACCCCTAATCTGACGACCGGAGCTCACCGCTATTCTAATAAATGTATTAACCCCTAAAGCTAAGTCTAACCCTAACACTAACACCCCCCTAAATTAAATATAATTTAAATCTAACGAAATTAATTAACTCTTATTAAATAAATGATTCCTATTTAAAGCTAAATACTTACCTGTAAAAAAAATCCTAATATAGCTACAATATAAATTATAATTACATTGTAGCTATTTTAGGATTAATATTTATTTTACAGGCAACTTTGTAATTATTTTAACCAGGTACAATAGCTATTAAATAGTTAAGAACTATTTAATAGTTACCTAGTTAAAATAATAACAAAATTACCTGTAAAAGAAATCCTAACCTAAGTTATAATTAAACCTAACACTACCCTATCAATAAATTAATTAAATAAAATACCTACAATTACCTACACTATCAATAAATAAATTAAATACAATTTCTACAAATAACTACAATTAAATAAACTAACTAAAGTACAAAAAATAAAAAAGAACTAAGTTACAAAAAATAAAAAAATATTTGCAAACATAAGAAAAATATTACAATTTTAAACTAATTACACCTACCCTAAGCCCCCTAATAAAATAACAAAGACCCCCAAAATAAAAAAATGCCCTACCCTATTCTAAATTAATACATTTAAAAGCTCTTTTACCTTACCAGCCCTGAACAGGGCCCTTTGCGGGGCATGCCCCAAGAAAATCAGCTCTTTTGCCTGTAAAAAAAAACATACAATACCCCCCCCAACATTACAGAATCCTATCAGCCAATCGGAATTCGAGGGACGCCATCTTGGATGACGTCCCTTAAAGGAACCGTCATTCGTCGGGAGACGCCGGAAGAAGAGGATGGATCCGCGTCGGCTGCTTCAACATGGACCCGCTCCGCACCGGATGGAAGAAGATCGAAGATGCCGCTTGGATGAAGATGTTTGCCGGTCCGGATGTCCTCTTCTTGCTGGATAGGAGGAAGACTTTGGACCCTCTTCTGGACTTCTTCAGTGGATGTCTAGCCCCCGCTTGGGTTGGATGAAGATATCGGAGCCAGGACCGATCGGTGATACCCGGTGAGGTGAAGACAAGGTAGGAAGATCTTCAGGGGCTTAGTGTTAGGTTTATTTAAGGGGGGTTTGGGTTAGATTAGGGGTATGTGGGTGGTGGGTTGTAATGTTGGGGGGGGGGTATTGTATGTTTTTTTTTACAGGCAAAAGAGCTGATTTTCTTGGGGCATGCCCCGCAAAAGGGCCCTGTTCAGGGCTGGTAAGGCAAAAGAGCTTTTAAATTTATTAATTTAGAATAGGGTAGGGCATTTTTTTATTTTGGGGGTCTTTGTTATTTTATTAGGGGGCTTAGAGTAGGTGTAATTAGTTTAAAATTGTTGTAATATTTTTCTTATGTTTGTAAATATTTTTTTATTTTTTGTAACTTAGTTCTTTTTTATTTTTTGTACTTTAGTTAGTTTATTTAATTGTAGTTATTTGTTGAAATTGTATTTAATTTATTTATTGATAGTGTAGTGTTAGGTTTTATTGTAGGTAATTGTAGGTATTTTATTTAATTAATTTATTGATAGGGTAGTGTTAGGTTTAATTATAACTTAGGTTAGGATTTCTTTTACAGGTAATTTTGTTATTATTTTAACTAGGTAACTATTAAATAGTTCTTAACTATTTAATAGCTATTGTACCTGGTTAAAATAAATACAAAGTTGCCTGTAAAATAAATATTAATCCTAAAATAGCTATAATATAATTATAATTTATATTGTAGCTATATTAGGATTTTTTTTACAGGTAAGTATTTAGCTTTAAATAGGAATAATTTATTTAATAAGAGTTAATTAATTTCGTTAGATTTAAATTATATTTAACTTAGGGGGGTGTTAGTGTTAGGGTTAGACTTAGCTTTAGGGGTTAATACATTTATTAGAATAGCGGTGAGCTCCGGTCATCAGATTAGGGGTTAATAATTGAAGTTAGGTGTCGGCGATGTTAGGGAGGGCAGATTAGGGGTTAATACTATTTATGATAGGGTTAGTGAGGCGGATTAGGGGTTAATAACTTTATTATAGTAGCGCTCAGGTCCGCTCGGCAGATTAGGGATTAATAAGTGTAGGCAGGTGGAGGCGACGTTGAGGGGGGCAGGTTAGGGGTTAATAAATATAATACATGGGTCGGTGGTGTTAGGGGCAGCAGATTAGGGGTACATAGGGATAATGTAAGTTGCGGCGGTTTACGGAGCGGAAGATTAGGGGTTAATAATATAATGCAGGGGTCAGCGATAACGGGGGCGGCAGATTAGGGGTTAATAAGTGTAAGGGTAGGGGTGTTTAGACTCGGGGTACATGTTAGAGTGTTAGGTGCAGACGTAGGAAGTGTTTCCCCATAGGAAACAATGGGGCTGCGTTAGGAGCTGAACGCTACTTTTTTGCAGGTGTTAGGTTTTTTTTCAGCTCAAACAGCCCCATTGTTTCCTAAGGGGAATCGTGCACGAGCACGTTTTTGAGGCTGGCCGCGTCCGTAAGCAACTCTGGTATCGAGAGTTGCATTTGTGGTAAAAATGCTCTACGCTCCTTTTTTGGAGCCTAACGCAGCATTTTTTGGGACTCTCGATACCAGAGTTAATTTTAGGGTGCGGCCAGAAAAAAGCCTGCGTAGCGTTAACAGCCCATCTACCGCCAAACTCCAAATCTAGGCCTAATTATTGAGCTAATTATACTTCTGGAGTATTGTGTAATATTAGTTTAGATTGTTAAGTTGGAGAACATATAATATTAACTTATAGATAGGTATTTGCACATTCATAAGCCACATTATAAACAAATTCACTTGCTAACGCTAGTTCTTGAGCAAATGGGCTGCTAAAATATTGTATTACTTCGGTTAAGATTGTTAGTGTAGAAAACAGATAATGACAATGTAAGCAGTGGCAACACGACTATAAGCAATAAGATAAACATATTAGCGTTGAGTATCAGTGTCCCCCTAGACATCAGGCATAATTGCCATCATTAGGGCAAAAGAAGATAATTATGGCAGTTTATATAGATGAGAAGATCGTTTCCAAAACTTGCATACTGCTAATAGCCATGTGAAGTTGAAAGCTTATCCTACACCAGTCTTGCAGCAAACTAGAAATATTGAGGGACCACAATGTCTTTTGCTGCCTTTACCATTCACTCTGAAGGTAAGCTGGCAAGCACCTGGGTATAGATTTATAGGCTTGTGACCATGAAGGGCTCGTATCTATCAGCTTGACATCTCTGTTATAAGAGACTGTACTTACTGTCATCTGGGGTACTTCAGAATATTGGATGGGCACACGCACCTTAGTAAACTCTGAACCGTCCGGTTGACAAGGCTCCTCCATAGACCCGATGCCCCTATCTAGAGCTTGCTTGGCAATTGGTATTATGGGAGCGTCACATACATCCGTCGACTCCTTTTGCAAGGAAGCAATGACTAATTTCAGCTCGCCGCATGTATCTCCCTGGGCCTAAGGTTCAGCTGGAGCATTTTCTCTAGTACCGATTTGCCATGTTTTGCAGGGGAATAAGGGATTCAGCGAGATCCTTCTCACAAGTATCCAGTGCTTTGCCGAAACACCCTTGAATTAGTTGATGGAGCTTCAAGAAGTGTTCCTCTAACATCCTCAACATTATTTCTTCAGGATTCTGCGTCTCCATGTTTAAGTGAACATAGCAGTCTATCTTGTACTGCTCTCCCCAGTTCACCGGGGTGGGGGATGAGAAATCCAGATGGAGGCTGCGGCCTAGGATTTTTAAAGGTCCAGACGAGAGCTCTGAGAAGTAAGATCACCAAGAGATGAGTATCAATCGATAGAGGGTCGTCTATTGAGATGATCAATAGTCCTTTCAAGGTTAGATGTCTATTATATTAAAGAATAATCGGCGAATTATAAAAATTTAGCACAGAGCATCTAGTATTGTGGCTTAACATGGCCGCTGCCCGGACACGCCCCGGACAATTGGGTTTTAATGTAAATGTGCTTGCGGTGTGATCTAAGGAATTGCTTTGTAGAATGTTACAGTATATGATCCCCATTTTTCAGATGTGTTTTATAACAAACGCAGGAGAAAAAAATGGATTGCAACTTTTTTCTATTTTCCTTAATAAAACTTTTTGGACCAGATTACGAGTGGAGCGCTATCTTAATGTGCGCTCGTAAATGGACAAATTTACCACAAGCTCGCGGTTTAAGCCCTGTGCCCTGTAAAACACTGCTGTCCTGGGCCTCTCTCTGCATCGGGCAGCGGTGGTGCCGATTGTTGGTGGGTTGAAGGGTAAGGAGGGAGGCGGGTGGGTGGCTACAGCTACTGAAAAATCCCACTGAGAGCAGCAGGGAAGGGGAAGGAAGGAGTGGGGAGGAGGGAGAGGGGGATGCAGCAAACTGGGTACTTGCAGACAGCTGCTAGTACCTAAGATGGCGGCAAATAGGTAGAAGGGGCCGGGTTAGAGTGCTGTTTGGGGGGAGCAGGGAGGTTGAGGGGGTAAGGGGGATCCTACACTGCAGAAAACATATTTTAAAAAGTCTTTTATTTTAGTACTGGCAGACTTTGACATTATTTAAGATGGGGGTGACCATTGTGGGGTGGGAGAGGGAAGAGAGCTGTTTGAGAGGGATTAGGAAGGGATCAGGGGGAGGGATGTGTCAGGTGGGAGGGTAATCTATACACTAAAGCTAAAATTAACCTTACAAGCTACCTATTTAACCCCTTCACTGCTGGGTATAATACAAGTGCGGTGCGCAGCTGCATTTTGCGGCCTTCTAATTACCAAAAAGCAATGGCAAACCATAAATGTTTGCTATTTCTGAAAAAAAGGGGATCCCAGAGAAGCATTTGCAGCCATCTGTGCCATGATTGCACAAGCTGTTTGTAAATAATTTCAGTGAGAAACCTAAAGTTTGTGAAAAAGTTAACAATTTTTTTTTATTTGATCGCATTTGGTGGTGAAATGGTAGCATGAAATATACCAAAATGGTCCTAGATCAATACTTTGGGTTGTCTACTAAAAAAAATATATAGTTTTGATAGGTAAATATAAAAATATGCTCTATTTCTGTTTAAATGTAGTGATTGCAAAAATGCTAAAAATGCGCTGTCTTTTGGGGAAGTTATTGTCTGAAATGCCTGGTCCCTAAAGGGTTAACCAGAGATCATATCTCTGGTTAATGAGCAGACGTTGCTACATTTGCCCCTAAAATAAAGAGGACAGTAGATTATCATTAAATAAATATATGAGCATATTTATTTTTATTAAATGCACAAAGCAGTTATAAGGGGTTAAAGTGAGGGGATGTGGGGTGTTAGCAAAAAAAACGGCACAGAGTTTAAGGGGGGGGGACTGTGTTGTTACTATAAATATATATGTATTTGCTTATATACATATATTTATGTGTTAATATGTTTATATATATATATATATAGTGACCTGGGATCTTGGAAACACACAGTCCTCAAAGCTGGAAACACCACACAAGGTTGTAGCTTTATAAAATACAGTCTGTTTATTGTCAGGTCTGGCAAAAAAACAGGCACAATAAACAAACAAAACAAAAGAGGCTTGCTCCACTGAGCACTTACTAACAAGTACAACTGTCTGCACTAAGTAGCGTTTCACAAAAGTAATATTGCACAGACCTTTCAAACTTTGTCCTTTAGAGATAATTCCTCTCAGTCTCTCAGGAGAGTGTTTGCAGTTTCCCTTTACTGCTGGCAAAATCTACCTCTCAACCCCTGACTGGGGATTTTATTAGCACCTGCTGTTAATTACCACATGCAGGTGAGTAGCTAGCTGAGTCAGACAGAATTCCTGGACTGGACTTTTTGACATAATGTGCTACTTGCAAACTTCTGGGTGGAGCACTGGCCCACCCTACTCTCCAAATACTCCACCCCAGGGACCCAGAAATAATTCACATATTTTCTCTATGTGGCAAACAAACATAACAATTCTCCCTGGGGTTGTCAGACCATACCCTGCACTGCAGCACTTTTGAGGGAATATAGACACCTTCCATTACTATGCCTTGGGTTCTGTCACACATCCTCCGTGCCAGCTCAGACCTAGTGGGGTGAGCGACCATGGCCAAAAGCGTATGCATACGTAAAAGGCCATCAGAATTACCCTGCTTACTTCCTGCCCTGTGTTCTACTGAGAAGAGATAGGGTTGCAAACTAAGGAACCAGCGTGTAACTCTACTATTATTATCCTTATTTTGACTCATCCATTTGAGAGGTGCATGATCAGTAACTAGTCTAAATTTTCTGCCCAACAAATAATATTTGAGAGTTTCAACAGCCCATTTAATTGCTAGACACTCCTTTTCAACAATTGAATAGTTCTTTTCTCTAGGTTGAAGTTTCCGGCTCAGGTATAGTATTGGGAGCTTTTCACTTTGAGTTTCCTCAGAAAGCACTGCTCCAAGCCCAACATCAGAGGCATCCGTCTGTAAAACAAACTCCTTTGAAAAATCAGGGGTGACTAACACTGGTTGTCTACAGATGGCTTCCTTGAGATTTTGAAATGCCTGTTCAGCTTCAGAGGACCATTTCACTATTACTGGAGCTTTTGCTTTAGTGAGGTCAGTTAAAGGACCCGCTATAGTAGCAAAGTTGGAGATAAACCTTCTGTAGTAGCCAACAAGCCCAAGAAATGTTCTGACCTGTTTCTTCATCATAGGTCGTGGCCAATTCCTTATGGCTTCAACTTTAGCAAGTTGTGGCTTTACTATTCCTCTTCCAATGGAATAGCCAAGATACTTGGCCTCCTCCAAGCCAATGGTACATTTACTTGGATTTGCTGTCAGACCGGCATTTCTTATGGAATTAAGGACAGCTTGCACTTTTGGCAAGTGAGACTCCCAATCTTCGCTATGTATGACCACGTCATCTAAGTAAGCTGCAGCATAATGAGCATGTGGCCTTAAGATCCGGTCCATCATTCTTTGAAATGTTGCTGGAGCACCATGTAGGCCAAAAGGTAACACCTTGTATTGGAAGAGCCCATCTGGAGTAGAGAAGGCAGTCTTTTCCTTTGCCCGTCCTGTAAGCGGCACTTGCCAATAACCCTTGGTCAAATCCAATGTGGTAAGGTACCTGGCTCTCCCGAGTCTCTCCACAAGTTCATCAACCCTTGGCATGGGGTATGCATCAAACTTGGATATTGCATTCAGCTTCCGGTAATCATTACAAAACCTGATTGTGCCATCAGGCTTTGGTACAAGCACAATTGGGCTACTCCAGTCACTTTGGGATTCTTCAATTACCCCAAGGTCCAGCATTTTCTTTACTTCCAATTTGATTGCTTCCCTCCGGGCTTCAGGTATTCTATATGGCTTTAGATTTATCCTTTTTCCCGGTTCAGTGACAATGTCATGCTCTATTATTGTAGTTCTTCCTGGGACTGAGGAGAAAACATCTTTATTTAATCTGATGAAGTCTTTTACCTCCCTCTTCTGGTGGATAGTCAGGGTTTCTGAGATATTGACTACGGGTTCATTCCCCTAAATTGTAGGGAGGTCTGCTGTTTTTATAGCCACAAGTGTTTCTCTTTCTTTCCACGGTTTAAGTAAATTCACATGGTAAATCTGTACCTCCTTTCGCCTCCCAGGCTGTCTTACTTTGTAATTTACTTCCCCCACTCTGTCAATGACTTCATATGGCCCATGCCATGTTGCCAAAAATTTGTTCTCTACAGTGGGAACCAGGACTAGTACTCTGTCTCCTGGATTAAACACACAAACCCTGGCATTTCTATTATAGCTGTTCTGCTGGTGCTGTTGGGCATTTTCCATGTGTTCTCTAACTATGGGCATAATGGCTGTCATCCGATCCTGCATCTGAGTTATATGTTCAATCACACTTCTGTGAGGGGTTGACTCCTGTTCCCAAGTCTCCTTAGCTATGTCTAGCAACCCTCTGGGGTGTCTTCCATACAAAAGTTCAAAGGGCGAAAACCCAGTAGAAGCTTGAGGGACCTCTCGGATGGAAAACATTAAATAAGGCAAAAGGAAATCCCAGTTTTTCCCATCTTTATCAATTACTTTTTTGAGCATAGCCTTTAGTGTTTTATTAAATCGTTCTACCAGACCATCAGTTTGTGAGTGATATACGGATGTTTTCAGATGCTTTATATGAAGAAGATTACACAACTCCTTTGTAATTCTCGACATAAATGGAGTGCCTTGGTCTGTTAATATTTCTTTGGGAATCCCAACATGGCTGAACATTAACATTAACTCCTTAGCAATTGCTTTTGCTGAAGTAGTATGCATGGGTATTGCCTCAGGGTAACGTGTAGCATAGTCTACTATTACCAATATATACTGGTGCCCCCTTGCAGACTTTACAAGAGGACCCACAAAATCCATACCAATGCGTTCAAATGGGACCTCAATTATGGGTAAGGGCACCAAGGGGCTACGGTATGCTGTAAGAGGGGCAGTTAATTGGCATTCAGGACAAGAAGAACAATAGTTTGTGATAGATGCCATTACCCCTGGCCAATAAAACCTCCTAAGAATTCTCTCTCTGGTTTTTTCAATCCCCAAGTGCCCCCCAAGTATGTGGCTATGTGCCAGATTTAATACAGTGTGTCGATATGCCTGGTGTGACAGACCCTTCTGTCAGGACTGAAGGAGTTAACTGTGTTTAGCTTTAAGAATCTAATTTCTAAAGACAGGTTTTCTGGCCTCAGCTATTGTGTGCTATAATTACATTTAAGTAATAAACAGGCCATTGTTTAATCACCCTCAGAGAGCAGACGCTAGGTGATAAGACAAGCCAAATGTGTTTAAGTTGTTATCTGCCTAAGTAAAGTATTTAAGTAATGTAATTCTACTGTTTCATAAAAGGGCGTCTTCCCCTTTTTATCTAAATGTACAAGAGTCTTTCAACCCCCCCATCTGGGGTCAAAACCTGTATAAATACTAGGCATTCAGCCTTTAATAAATACATACTGTTTTGAAACCTGAAATGTGGAGCTTGGTCTCATGTTTGAGGGGGAACCGATTGGGGTTGTGAATTGCTGGTTCTGTATGCAGGACATTGTTCCCTGGTATTAACCCTTGGTACACTGTTGGTACCGTAACAATTGGTGGCAAGCGACGGAATGAACCTTATCGCCCAGAAGAGCAACTACACAAGCCAGTAACCTCAGGAAGAGGGGGATTATTACAATACTGACTAAGATGGAAAGAGTACCAGGGACAGAAGGAACCAATAGGCCCAGCATAGCAGACAGAACCCCCGCAGAAGCAAGCTTTGATCGGGCGGTTAAAATAAGACTGGCACATTATGGCCCCAACCCATCTGCGGAAATTATCGACCGGGTCATAGCAGCTGTGGAGGCCAACCTACTTCGCCAAAGCGGCGCTGCAGCAGCCCAAGTCACAGCAACCCCAGTGGAAAAGGGAAAAGTAAATTTTGCAGCTTTTAAAAACTTCCTGGAAACAGAAGGAGAGATTGATGGGTACCTTGCGGATTTTGAGAGGCAATGTGCACTACACAAGGTACCCGCAGAGGACTGGGTCATGATATTATCCGGAAAATTATCCGGCCGGGCCAGTGAGGCTTTTCGGGCCATTCCAGATGAGGAAGTCGGGGATTATAATACTGTAAAAGAGGCTCTGCTCTCCAGGTATGCGGTTACACCGGAGGCATACCGGAGGCGGTTCAGAGACACTGTTAAATTAGCTGGTGATTCCTACCTTGAGTGGGCATGTAAGGTGCACCGCACAGCAGCTCACTGGATAGCGGGGTGCCAAGCCGTATCTGGGGAAGAGGTGCTGCAGCTATTCCTGTTGGAACATTGCTTCGACAAGTTACCCGCAGGAGTTCGAGAGTGGGTTCGGGACCGTAAACCCTCCACCCTGCATGAAGCGGCTCGCTTGGCAGATGAGTATACGGATGCCCGCAAACTGGACACTGCTACCACTAAGCCCCCTGCTAGAGTGGAGTACAGACCCCCAGTCACCCCAGCAGCTGCCAGTTACCAACCCCCAGCGCACCGCTATACAACACGGCCTCCGGCCACGAACTACCCTCAGAGAGCCCGGTTCAATTTGCGGGGCTACTCACAACCGATTCGGTGCTTTAGTTGTAAGCAACTAGGGCACAAAAGACCAGAGTGTCCCCTAAACGCAGCGAACCAAGCGCAGTCCTGGAGAAGACCCGCCGGCGGAATCCCACGTAATCCTCAGCCTGCGGCCCGCTACGTAGAGGCGCAAGAATGCTGGAGCATCCTACATGAGGCAGACCTTGTGCAAGCTGCCCACCGGAATAACCGGCAACTGGTTAAAGTGAATGGGAAGAAGGTCAGTGGTCTACGGGATACTGGTGCTACCATGACCTTGCTTCAAAAGAACTTGGTGTCTGAGAAACAGTACACTGGAGACACTGTGGCTGTGAGGGTAGCAGGGGGCGATGTGTTCAGCCTACCTGTTGCCAGGGTACATTTGGATTGGGGAGTGGGCGCTAGACCTGTGAATGTGGGGGTCAAGAAGGACTTACCTGCTGATGTTCTTCTTGGAAATGACTTGGCCCCCCTTGTTTCTGCCTACGCTCCTATGGGTCCCGCTGATGTTAACCCTGTGACTACCCGTGCCCAGATCCGTGCAGCAGAGACTGACCCACCTGCTGCTAAGCCCCAGGACGCTGAGCTCAGTAAATCTCTATCCGCTATTGATATGTGGAGGTCCCGTTACAATGCGCTGATGAAGGAGAAGAGGAGCGCAGAGGAAAAAGCACGTTTAGAACGTGAATCTCTGCTAGACAAGCTGCACCGACAGACTGCAGAAAACACCAGCTTGAGAGTGGGACATGAAACCTTAGAGACAAACTTAGCGACACTTGAGGAGAAGCTGACACTGGCTCATAGTGAGGTGCAGCAACTCAAGGGCACCCTATGTCAGTATGAAGGGATTGTGGATACCTATAAAGAGCAGGTACAGAAAACTTGTAAAGAAGCTGATTGGATTTTGAAGGACTGTTTGGCCCTGGTCTGGGCACTGAGGAATTTGAACCCTTGTTTGTATGGACAGGAATTCTCTCTCATAACGGGAATACAGATGGCTTGTCCCAGCAAACTGACATGCCTACCACCTCCTAGTCCGGTCATCCCCAGGTTGACCCGCCAAAGGGTCAAGCCGGGTCTGCCGGAGTGTTCCACAAGGGGGGAGCTATGTGACAGACCCTTCTGTCAGGACTGAAGGAGTTAACTGTGTTTAGCTTTAAGAATCTAATTTCTAAAGACAGGTTTTCTGGCCTCAGCTATTGTGTGCTATAATTACATTTAAGTAATAAACAGGCCATTGTTTAATCACCCTCAGAGAGCAGACGCTAGGTGATAAGACAAGCCAAATGTGTTTAAGTTGTTATCTGCCTAAGTAAAGTATTTAAGTAATGTAATTCTACTGTTTCATAAAAGGGCGTCTTCCCCTTTTTATCTAAATGTACAAGAGTCTTTCAACCCCCCCATCTGGGGTCAAAACCTGTATAAATACTAGGCATTCAGCCTTTAATAAATACATTCTGTTTTGAAACCTGAAATGTGGAGCTTGGTCTCATGTTTGAGGGGGAACCGATTGGGGTTGTGAATTGCTGGTTCTGTATGCAGGACATTGTTCCCTGGTATTAACCCTTGGTACACTGTTGGTACCGTAACACCTGGGGTACTAACAGCTGTTTGACAGACTCCTTTTTCCCAACTCTGTACAATAAATCATTTTCCACTTCAAAGTATGGATAGGTGAGCGATTTATCAGTATTAATGGGGGTGCAATTTCTTATGGAAATATAGTTTCTAGCCACAGCTAAAGTTGGATCATCCCATTGTGCAGCCCTAAAGTTACTTGGGCTAACCTCTAGGTCAGTTATTTCTACATCAGGTTCAGATATATTAGATTGACCTGTATTATTCTGTTCAGTATTACCTCCAACTAGGGTTTCCATAGGGGTTGAGTGTTTCCCTCTAGCAGGAGTTATTTTGTCTAAGTCATCCCCCAATAAATCAGAAAAGGGAAAGTCACAAACAGCACCCTCTACTGAATCCGGTGAACTTTCCTCAGCAGCATCCCATAGATTCAAAAAATGGGGAAAATCTCTGCCTATTATCATTTCATGGACTAATTTATCCACTAAACCAACTCTATGATTTATAGGGCCATTTTGAGTTTCAATAAGTACTTTAGCAGTTGGATACTTGTGTATGTCCCCATGGACACAAGCAATATCTAGGTTCTGGTAATTATCAATAGGAGTATTTCTCAACAGACCCCTGTCTATGAGCGTAACCATGCTACCAGAGTCCAGCAAAGCTTTAATTTCATTTCCCTCCACCCTTACAGTGCACCAAGGGTGGCCATTTAAACAATCATTTTTGGTAATTGCATATACTGAGCGAGTGTACAATTAATAATTGTCTCTCATATTGCCAAAATTACATTCCATAGCAACATCATTCTCAGGGCAGTCCTTTGCAAAATGTCCATACTCTTTACATTGAAAACATTTAATATTAGCATTAGACAACTTCTTTGAGGCTATTGTGGACCCTTCCTGCCTCACAAAACTCTTGTCCCTTGCAGTAATGTCCCTCGGGTTGTAAAAACCCATCTGCTCCTCCCGATACCCCCTTTTCCCCAGAACAGTCTTACCCAATTTACTGGGACTCTGGATCTTCGGGGTTCTAGGTCTTTCCTGGTTGGGGATTTGTAGAAACTCTCCGGCAGTCAAATAGCGTTCCACTAGGGCAACTAGACCGTCAGCAGTTTTAGGTTCACTCTCGCTGACCCACCGCCGCAGGGAAACAGGCAATCCTCGCAGGAACCGGTCCATCACGAGCTGTTCCACAATGTGACTAGCTGAGTTGACCTCTGGCTGTAGCCATTTCCTGGCAAGATGTATCAAGTCAAACATCTGTGACCGCACGGCTTTGTCTTGACTGTAAGTCCAGGAGTGAAATCGCTGGGCCCTTACTGCTGTCGTTACTCCCAGGCGGGCCAAAATTTCTGTTTTTAGCTTTTTATAGTCACTGGCCTGCTCAGGCTCCAAATCATAATATGCCTTCTGAAGTTCTCCACTCAGAAATGGCGCAAGGAGACTTGCCCATTCAGACGCAGGCCACCCTTCTCTTTCGGCTGTCCTTTCAAAAGCCATCAGGTAAGCCTCCACATCATCTGTAGCCACCATCTTTTGCAAATAGTTACTCACTCTCAGAGTCTTAGAACTGTGTGGAATTTCTGCAGCACACCTGCCCAGTCTTTCAGATAGGCCTCGAATCTCCTGCTGCATGGTACGTGTGATATTCTGCTGTTCCTCTCTTTGTGTTAATACCAGTTTTTTGTAGCACTGCAATATTTTCTTGCTGGCTGGCAGTAGCTTGCTGCTGTGTGGCAGTGGCCTGTTGCTGTGAGGCCGTAGCCTGTAGTAAGGCCTTTACAACTTCCTCCATTTTAAGTGTGGTATTGTTTCCTTAACAGACTATTAGTGTGTTGCCCGCTACCTCCACCATATGTGACCTGGGATCTTGGAAACACACAGTCCTCAAAGCTGGAAACACCACACAATGTTGTAGCTTTATAAAATACAGTCTGTTTATTATCAGGTCTGGCAAAAAACAGGCACAATAAACAAACAAAACAAAAGAGGCTTGCTCCACTGAGCACTTACTAACAAGTACAACTGTCTGCACTAAATAGCTTTTCACAAAAATAATATTGCACAGACCTTTCAAACTTTGTCCTTTAGAGATAATTCCTCTCAGTCTCTCAGGAGAGTGTTTGCAGATTCCCTTTACTGCTGGCAAAATCTACCTCTCAACCCCTGACTGGGGATTTTATTAGCACCTGCTGTTAATTACCACATGCAGGTGAGTAGCTAGCTGAGTCAGACAGAATTCCTGGACTGGACTTTTTGACATAATGTGCTACTTGCAAACTGCTGGGTGGAGCACTGGCCCACCCTACTCTCCAAATACTCCACCCCAGGGACCCAGAAATAAATCACATATTTTCTCTATGTGGCAAACAAACATAACAATTCTCCCTGGGGTTGCCAGACCATACCCTGCACTGCAGCCCTTTTGAGGGAATATAGACACCTTCCATTACTATGCCTTGGGTTCTGTCACAATATATATACACATATAAACACATAAATATATATATAAATGTAAATATTCATATACATATTTATTTATTGCTGCTCTAGGTGGTTTTCTCCTATTGAAGCCTGTTTGGCTTCTGAGCAATTTATGTGTCCTGGTATTACTGATTGGAGAGCAAATATTGCGCTAACGTAAACGCAATATTGTGCTCCAGGGTCGGCTCCATTGACGAGCAATGCCCGCCCAAATGGAATGCTGTGCCCCCACAAATAAATAATTTTGTTATTGTATAAATAAATGTGTCATAATTCTGGAAAGGTGATGGTAACCCTAGTTTTGATACCAGTCACACCAAATGTGTATTCACACAGCATATTGTGTGTGTGTATCATTTTCTCAGTTGAATGATGCTGACCTTTTACAAGCAGCACACAGAAACTGTTCCCTGCACAATGTGTGCAAACCAGACTCTTACAGGGAGACTGTATAGAATAAATATCTTACTCGCAATGCATCTTCACCTAGGGTAGCTATGACACCAGCCCCAAACTGTAAACGTTCTCCAAAAACTTTGTAAACCAGTCACTCAATGGGAACAGTTCACAAATGATACCAGCAACCACTCAGCAAATTGTGTACATATCAATCAATGTGTGGGTGTTCCCATTATAGTGTGTATAAAACAGTCACACGCAGTAGGTGTTCCAAGCATAGCGTGTCTATCTATACAAGTCACACACAGTGGGTGGTTCCTTATACAATGCCAATCTCTTGTCCAGCCCATATGTGTCATGCTCAAGTTACAGTCCAATGCCTTCACTGGGCTAGCAAAACAAGCAGTAGGGGAAGGAGCCCTTCTCATCCGACAGCAGCAGCAGAAGGAGCCCTTCCACTTTACATAAACATGGCGGCCCTCAGAGGCACACACCGGTTGCTGTACCACAGTAAGTCTCAATCTTTTCTATTTATCATATTATACAGTGTTAACCGAGCTTTGACCCTGCTCTGAGCCCGCATTATATACCCACCAGGCAGGTGGGCAGCATTCGTTCTGAGCCTGTGACTGGCATAGCAGGTCATTCATGACCTTGTACAGGCAAACGTGTGGTTTCCTGATGCTAATATATCTTCATGTCACGCAGATTTTATGTAGTTTACTAGCATTACCAACTGATTACATTAACCAGTAGTTTAGTGTATTTGCTTGATATATCTACTATAGTCTCAGTGCAGTATGGATTAAAAGTGCTTCTGTCGGATGCTTCTGTTGCGAGTGTATTTGAGTAGAAACGCTGATGTCACTCTGAGTGGTAATTGCACTGTCGGTGTAGCATTATTTTATTTCTTTTGTAAGGGATTTCCCCTCACTCTGCTCTTATTTTGACTCTCATAAATGCTTTGTAAAAAATGCCCCCCCATTTAATTCGTTCTGGAGCTGAGTCTGTTGTGCTCCACTTGTAATCTAGCACTTTATGGGAGATTACAGTTGGATCTTAATTCCCCTTTAAATTTGCCAAATTTAAAGATAGTAGTAAAAATACCTAGCAATCATACACCCATCAACATGATAATCAATGTATACTGTCTTTGTTTTAATGACATGTAAACACAAAATTTGAGTCAGTAGGATGTTTTTCATTTTTCTAAAATTTATTAAACTTATCAAAAGTTTTTTTTTATTTTTTAAATGAAAATACACAAATGAGATGAATATCATTGTTATTCAGTTCACGGAATGCAGGTTTATCTCTTTTTTTTTTAACAAGCTTTATTGAAAATGTAATGACAAGAGACAGAGGTCAAAGTTAATAGTGATTGAGCTTTCATCCTATTGGCTGATTGGAACAGCCAATAGAATGAGAGCTCAATCTTATTGGCTGATTAAATCAGCCAATAGGATGAAAGCTCAATCCTATTGGCTGATTGCAACAGCCAATAGGATTTTTTCCCCCTTTAATTCCTATTTGCTGGTAGAAATCTTTCAACCAATAGGAATGTAAGGGACGCCATCTTGGATGACGTCACTTAAAGGGAACCTTCATTTTCCAGCGACGACCATAAGAGGAGGATGCTCTGCGCCGGATATCTTGAAGATGGACCCGCTCCGCGCCGGATGGATGAAGATAGAAGATTCCGTCTGGATGAAGACTTCTTTCCACTTGGATGAGGACTTCGTCGGCTGGATGAGGATGGATGGCCGGACTTCGATAACTGTCAATAAGGTTATCTTACATGTCATTTGCTCCCAGAAAAATGTAATATTTAGGAACAAGCCTGTTTGGTTACGCCTCATGAAGCCATATTCTTCTAACATCAGCAGTTCTCTGGTTTTCTCCAGCAACATCTCTTTGGGAGGAGAAATTGTGGTTTTCCAATGTCTGGCTATAAATGATTTAGCACTATCAATACCAATCTGCAGCAGATTTGATCTAATTTTACATTGTGAGGTCGGCAGATCATTCAGTAGAGTCATTTAAGGGGTCAGTGTGAAGGAGTTAGAGAAAAGTATCTTAAACTGGTATTCTACTATTGGGCCGTTCCACCACATGTGAAAGAAAGTGCCCTGTGTGCTGCATCCTCTCCAGCAACCCCCCAAGGTTGTTTTATATATTTTTGCAAGTTTATCTGGGGTCAGGTACCATCTGAGTAGTATTTTGTGATTCATTTCTAATATCTTGGGGGAGGTTGATGATTTTTTAGTTAATTTAAAAATTATTTTACATTCTACATCAGTAATGGGGGTGTTGAGGTCAGAGTGCTATTTCAATGTGTAGGAAGACATACCGGGGTAAAACCTTTCTTTTATGATCTTACTAGTTAGGGAAAGGGTTTTTATAATTGATTTTCCTCTCGTACAGAGGGGTTCAAAAACAGTTAGTGGTCTCAATAAGTCTTACTTATAGGGGTAAGTGCTAAGGAAATGCTGTAATTGCACATATTTTAGCCAAGCAGCATATGAGTGACCTGTGGTTTCTCTCAGATTATCTTTGGTCTTTAATTTACCATTGTCCAGTAACAATAACATCAGTGAGATTGTAAAGCCCCAATCTGTGGTGTTTTGATATCTGCCCTCTAGTACACCTGCTAGCTCTGCATTTTGTGGAATAGGTACTAAGGGGGGGGGGGGGTGAAGTGGAGATCCCTTTTATGTTCATGAGGATATTGTCCCATTCTGTGAATAAATGTTTATGATTATCGAGGAGTTGACAAGTTGTAGGACCTCTGTCTTTTGTAACTCAACACAATGCTCGTACTGAAGGTGTCTTAAGTATATGCGAGTCAATGGATACCCACGCCTCAGAGGTATGGGAGTTGTGCCAGTCTAGAACTCTTTGTAAAATTATCGCTTTATAATAAATTGTTAAATTTGGGACCCCCAATCTCCCCCCTTCTGTGTGTTTATGCAATGTATTGCTATTAATCCTAGGTCTCCTGTGTCCCCAGATGTAGGTGGTAATAGCCTGTTGTAATTGTCTCAGGTAGGCTTTAGGGAGTGAGATGGGGAGAGCCTAAAATATGTATAATATCCAAGGTAATGTGGTGATTTTTATTGCTTGTATTCGCCCCCACCATGAGATGTGTTTCTTATCCCATTCTTGAAAATGTGTTAGTGTGGCTTTTGAGTAAGGTTTTATAATTTAGTTTAAACAGCTTAGATGGATTGGGGATAAGAATATCCCCAAGTATTTGAGAGCACTAGGCTGGTGTTGTAGTTGGTATTTTTGTTTTAGTAGGGTAAAGTCTGTTTAGGTCAGGTTTATATTTAGAATCTCTGATTTTGTGTTATTGATTTGGAAATTGTAATACAAGTCAAAGTTTTGTAATTCATTGAGTGCTTCAGGAATCAATGTCATAGGGGAGGATAGTGTGAAAAGCACATCGTCGGCATACATGGCAATTTTATAGTCATGTATTCCAAGGCAGATTCCAGTAATGTTATGGTTCTGTCCAGTGTTCCCTCTAAGGCCAGTTTTGTGTGCGGCCCAGCAGTGAAACAGTTAATTAGGCAACCACACCCTGCAATTAGCAAACACTACATAATGCAGATGGCAAGGTATGGTTTTCTTGTTAACTGTTTCACTGCTGGGCTGCACACAAAACTGTCCTTAGAGGGATCACTGGTTCTGTCTTATATGTGCTGCTAACACTTCCATAGAGAGAATGAAGAGTATAGGAAAAAGTGGGCATCCCTGACGTGTACCATTATTAATACAAAAAGGTTTAGAGAGTATTCCGTTTACTTAAATTCTGGCTGAAGGAGTAGAGTATAAATTAAAGATTCTTTTTATCATAAGGTGGCCAAAATAAAATGCTTCTAATGTGTGTTTTAGGAATGACTAACTGGTATGATCAAAGGCTTTTTCCGCGTCTGTAGCTATGAACACCGACTTAATCCCAGTTTTCTTTAACATAAGACATAAAAGTATGAGCTCTAATAGTATTGTTTCACTTCCCTATTTGGGACAAATTCCGCTTGATCTACATGAATGATGTCATTTAATACTAAGTTTATACGTGTTGCTAATATTTTTCCAAATATCTTAATGTCGGTGTTCAATAGCGAGATCGGATGGTAACTACTTGGGTCTTCAATTGATTCCCATCAGCTCCTCCAAACACTCTTAGCAGGTGTGGGGCAAGGATATTGTTAAACGTTTTGTAAAATATGTTAGTCAAGCCGTCTGGACCGGGGCTTTTGCAAGAAGGCACATTTTTTATTGCTGTGTAAATTCTTGAAGAGTTATCGATTCTTCTAGTTTTTTTAAGCTCAGGTGATATTTTTGGTAATTGGGAGTCGTATATATACAATCTGGTTTGGGTGTCTCTATTGGGTATATGTGCAGTTGGTAAGTTATAGAGCTGATGGTAGAAATTTCAGAATGTTTCCGTTATCTCTACACTATCCCGGGTAATATTATTGTTGGGTTGTTTGACACTGTGTATGTATGTAGCATAGGTCCGTTTTCTAAGTGCTCTAGCTAAAAAGGGGCCCGCTCTGTTACCTTCATAAAAATACAGTCATTTTAAATATAACGCCTTTCGTTGTGCCTCTTTGAGTAAGAGCGATCGTAAATCTGTTCTGGCTTTTAGTAAATGCTCAAAAGTGCGATGATCCAAGGGGTTATTTTTGTGTGAAATTTCCAGTGAGTAAATGGTTTGTGTCAGAGAGCGTAACTCAGTTTTGTATGTTTTAATAAGGTAAGCATTTTGCTTGATACATTCTCTGCGGAATACTGTCTTATGGGCTTCCCACACTGTAAGCGGGGACGTTTGCGATGCTGGGTTTAGAAGGAAGTATTAATCTAGGGTTTTAAGTAGTTTATCTAAAATTTGAGGTTTCAATAACATGGTAGCATCCAACTTCCATATGTGAGAGAAAAGTGGATTGTCTAACCACATTAACAAAACCTCCACCGGGGGTGTGATCAGACCAGGCTATGCTTCCTATGTCCGTGTCTTTTAACAATCGTAGGCTATTTTGATCTAGGAAGAAATAAGCAATCTGCGTGTAGACCTTCCATGGGTTAGAATAAAAGGTATAATTTTTTTTGTAAAGGATGTTGTATTCTCCATGTGTCTACCAAACAGTCACCTAGATTTAGAGTTTTGCGTTAGCCGTCCAAACCAGCGTTAAGGGGTCCTAAAGCTGGTTTTGGCCGCCCGCTGGTATTTAGAGTCAGTCAGGAAAGGGTCTAACGCTCACTTTCCAGCCGCGACTTTTCCATACCGCAGATCTCCTTACGCCAATTGCGTATCCTATCTTTTCAATGGGATCTTCCTAATGCCGGTATTTAGCGTCTTGGCTGAAGTGAGCGTTAGAACTCTAACGACAAAACTCCAGCCGCAGAAAAAAGTCAGTAGTTAAGAGCTTTATGGGCTAACGCCGGTTTATAACTACTGTGATCTAAAGTACACTAACACCCATAAACTACCTATGAACCCCTAAACCGAGGTCCCCCCACATCGCCGCCAATATAATTAAATTTTTAACCCCTAATCTGCCGACGCACACCGCCGCAACCTACATTATCCCTATGTACCCCTAATCTGCTGCCCCTAACATCGCTGACACCTACATAATATTTATTAACCCCTAATCTGCCCCCCCCCAACGTCGCCGCTACCTACCTACACTTATTAACCCCTAATCTGCCGACCGGACCTCGCCGCCACTATAATAAATGTATTAACCCCTAAACCGCCTCACTCCCACCTCAAAAACCCTATAATAAATAGTATTAACCCCTAATCTGCCCTCCCTAACATCGCCGACACCTAACTTCAAGTATTAACCCCAAATCTGCCGACCGGACCTCGCCTCTACTCTAAGAAATGTATTAACCCCTAAAGCTAAGTCTAACCCTAACCCTAACACGCCCCTAAGTTAAATATAATTTAAATCTAACAAAATAAAATAAATCTTATTAAATAAATTAATCCTATTTAAAGCTAAATACTTACCTGTAAAATAAACTCTAATATAGCTACAATAGAACAAATAATTATATTGTAGCTATTTTAGGATTTATATTTATTTTACATGCAACTTTGTATTTATTTTAACCAGGTACAATAGCTATTAAATAGTTAATAACTATTTAATAGCTACCTAGTTAAAATAATTACAAAATTACCTGTAAAATAAATCCTAACCTAAGTTACAATTAAACCTAACACTACACTATCAATAAATTAATTAAATAAACTACCTACAATTATCTACAATTAAAGCAACTAAACTAAATTGCAAAAAAAGTTCCAAAATGTTGATCGGGAGGAGGGATTTCACTGTCCCAGCATGCACAGATGAAGTGGTCTGAGGTGGAATCTGGCAAAAGGAATGATGTCGATGCAGGACACCATGAGACCAACTACCTCCATACACTGAGCCACAGAGGGCCTCAAGGAGGTCTGGAGGGCAAGACAAGCGGATGTTAGTTTGCAAAGTCTCTGGTCTGTAAGAAATATCCTGATGGATATGGAGTCTATAATAGTACCCAGGAATTCCACCCTGGTATTGGGAATAAGAGAACTCTTTCCTAAGTTTTTCTTCCATCCATGAGAACGAAGAAGAAAAATAAGTGTTTTTTAATGGTCTGCTACCAGACACCAGGATGGTGCTTGAACCAGAATATCGTCCAAGTATGGCACTACTGCTATAGCTCTGGTTCTGGCTACTGCAAGCAGAGCCCCTAGAACCTTCGTAAAAACTCTTGGAGCAGTAGCTAGACCAAACGGAAGTGCAATAAACTGGAAGTGCTGATCCAGGAACGCAAACTGTAGGAACTGGAAATGTTCCTTGTGTATGGGGATGTGAAGGTAAGCATCCTCCAGATCTATCGTGTTCATGAACTGCCCTTCTTGTACTAAGGGAAGGATGGACCTTATTGTCTCCATCTTAAACGAGGGGACAGATAGGAATTTGTTTAAGCACTTTAGGTCCAGAATCAGGGTGAAAAGTTCCCTCCTTCTTTAGGACCAAAAAAAGATTTGAGTAGTATCCCAGACCTCTTTCTGCAAGAGGTACCGGGACAATGACTCCCAGGGAGTAGAGATCCCTCACGCACACCCTAAAAAGGCCTCTCTCTTTTCTGGCCTTTAAGACAGGTTTGACAAGAGGAATCTGCCCTTGGGTGGATGAGACTTGAAACCTATCCTGTATCCCTGAGCGATGACCTCCAGGACCCACGGGTCTTGCACGTCACCAAACCAAGCTTCCGAAAAGAGTGACAGTCTGCCCCCTACCAGATCCAGATCGGGGGCCGCCCCTTCATGCCAACTTTGTCTCGGCGGGCTTCTTGTTCTGCTTGGATTTATTCCAGGACTGAACCAGTTTCCAAGATCCCTTGGATTGTTCAGGCTTTACGGCAGGTTGTTGATGTTGGGATTTATCCAAACGAAAGGAATGAAAATTAGGACCTTGTCCTTTAGGTTTGTTCTTCTTATCCTGTGGTAAAAAGGCACCCTTGCCTCCAGTACCATGGATATGATTGAGTCCAGGCCTGGACCAAAAATAATTTTCCCCTTAAATGGGAGGGAAAGAAGTCTAGAATTCAAAATCATGTCAGCCGACCAAGACTTCAGCCAGAGTGCTCTACGGGCTAGAACAGAAAAACCTGAAGCCTTGGCATTCAGGCGAATAATCTGCATATTTGCATCACAAATAAAAGAATTAGCCACTCTCAAGGCCTTCATTCTTTCCTGGATCACATCGAGGGGACCCTCCACCTCGATCAACTCAGATAAGGATTCGCACGAATAGGTAGCCGCTCCCACAACCGCTGCAAAAGCCGCTGCCAGTTGAAACAAATATCCCGTATGTTGAAACATCTTTCTTAACAGAGTTTCTAACTTCTTATCCATGGGCTCGTTAAATGACGAACTATCCTCAAGAGGGATAGTAGTGTGCTTAGCAAGTGTGGAGATAGTGCCATCCACCTTAGGGACTGAACCCCACAACTCCAATTGAGAGTCCAGAACCGGGAATCATTTAATACAAGAAGAAGAAGAAGGGGAAAAAGAAGAACCAAGTCTCTCCCATTCATTCTTAATAATGTTCGCCATCTTAACAGGAACCGGGAAAGTCTGTGGAACAACTCTGTCCTCGTAAACCTTATCTAATTTAGGAATGCAGGGTTCCTCTGGCAGCTTAGGTTCAGGAACCTCTAAAGTAGCCAAAGCTTCCTTTAGCAGAAAACGTAAATGTTAGATCCTAAATCTGAAGTTTGGTTCCTCCGCAGCTGGAGGTTTAGAGGCAGCATTTTCCGACCCAGAAAGAGCGTCCTCTGAAGTATCAGAGGTGTCCTCGTCAGCGGATAATGTGGTATCAGATAAATCCAACAAACTAGTAGATGACCCCTGGGAAGGGTAGCAATATTTAACCTTTTGCTTGCGCTTAGCAGGGCAAGGCAAAGCACAAAAGGCAGCAGACACGGTCGTTTGTAATTGCTCAGCAAAATCTGGAGGTAAAAGGGGCCCTCCCAATGGAGGATTAGGAGTGGTACAGTAAACTGCATGTGTAATTGGAGATGACTGTAGGGTGCGCACCTCACGGGAAGGAGACTCCTCAGAGGTGGATGGCTCAGTGGTACTAAACATATTGACTTTCCTTGATAATATAACCTTATCGGGGCATGTGGAACATAATTGAGCAGGCGGGTATACTGTAGCCTCCTCACAATATAAACAGGTATTAGACTTAGGTAAAGAGGGAGTGCCCTCTAACATGTCAGAGTCCTCCATAGCTTGCACTAAGAATCAGGCTATATAAAAAAGGATAACAGGCACCTTTATACCCCCAATGGCTGGGGCACTCACTACCTCCTATGACCCAGGCCCAACAGAGAAACCGCTTTGTTTTCGGGAAAACCGCACGGTCAGGAAGAGGAAATCAGTGTGACCACACCCGGTCACATGGTGCGCCATGCAGGACCGCCCCTGCTATAGTAAAAAGCGTGCCAAGCCTAACAGGTTGCGCAGCTAATTATGTTCCAACCACTACCTGAGCCTCATCTCACACATATCGCAGCATAAAAAATAATAATATATAAACAATTATTTGATTAATCCCCTCTGTTCAATAACCCCCATCTGAGGGTATTAACCCTTTATTCCATGCAGATAAAAGGAGCCACACTGTGACCCTGTCTTCTTACATTATCATGAGTGTATAAAAATGAAACAATCATACTGGAATCTATGCCGTGGAACAGAAACATAGCCTCTCAAGTTTGACAGTCTTGTAGCATCGCTCCTGACATGGACTTGAGTGAGAAAAGCAAGCAGTGAAACTCGTCAACACTGATTGCTTAGGAGCTGTTAATAAGGTTTGCAGAAAGACTCTCCCTGCATCTCCAGACCCTAACTTTCATCAATGCTCTAACTGAGAGACTGACAAGACTACTTAAAACTCCAGTCCCATTTTGAAGGGTAGATACCCTTCATAAGGAACTACTCCGTATCTTCTGACACTTCTCTGCCAACCTCCTGTGACGAAAGGCAAAGAATGACTGGGGGATGAGGGAAGTGGGGGAGGTATCTAAGCCTTTGGCTGGGGTGTCTTTGCCGCCTCCTGGTGGCCAGGTTCTGTATTTCCCACAAGTAAGGAATGAGGCCGTGGACTCTCCTCATATTAAGAAGGAAATAAAAGTCCTAAGCTCACCCTATGCTAAAGTAGCAATATTACTGTATAAACTCAACCTGTATATTCTGACATACACTGAAACCAGCAGCTAATGTTGAAATAAACCACACAGCTTGTTTAAAGATGTAACTTATGATGATGTTTGGTTATGTCATATAAATACTGTTAATTTTAATTCAGATGAATTTTCAACCTTTAAACCACTATTCTTCTATGAATAAAGAATTCTGGAATTCATTGTATTCTACACTAGGAAACTGTTTGTACTTGATTTAGTCTCAAATGTCTTGTGATTTTCTTTCTTGAACTTCTCTAGTGTTCACATACATGTTTTTTCAAGAGACATCTTACCCAAATGCTGAATCACTTCCAGGTGATGCAGCATACAGTATCTGTACAAAGCTGAATACAAAATATCACATGAACATTTATCTGTAAAAAAACAAAGATATTTTACTTTAGCATTCCATTGTAAAGGGACTTTGCCACATTATTTCCCTCCTCAATTTACGGAAGTTTACTATGAAGTCTCAAAAAAACATGGTGAAATCTCATGAGATTACAGTAAAGCAAAGCTTGAAGTCACCACTGATGATGCTGATTGACTGTTTATTTCACCAGGCAGATGACAGTATCTGAATGATAAATATTTAAAGAGCTGTTCATATATTTTCTAGTCAGCTTTTTACAGATATGCTGCATAACTGGCAGGTGATTTAGTATTTCCCTTTCAGTTTCCATATTTGTCTGCTTCTTTTTTCTGGAAAACATTTTCTCTATCCCCTGATATTCAATCTCCCCTATTCTCCTTTTTAACAGTATACTTTGATAACACACAAACTCTTAATAAAACATAATTTATGCTTACCTGATAAATTCCTTTCTTCTGTTGTGTGATCAGTCCACGGGTCATCATTACTTCTGGGATATTATCTGCTCCCCTACAGGAAGTGCAAGAGGATTCACCCAGCAGAGTTGCTATATAGCTCCTCCCCTCTACGTCACCTCCAGTCATTCGACCAAAGACCAACGAGAAAGGAGAAGCCAAGGGTGTAGTGGTGACTGAATTATAATTTAAAAAATATGTACCTGCCTTAAAAAACAGGGCGGGCCGTGGACTGATCACACAACAGAAGAAAGGAATTTATCAGGTAAGCATAAATTATGTTTTCTTCTGTTATGTGTGATCAGTCCACGGGTCATCATTACTTCTGGGATACCAATACCAAAGCAAAAGTACACGGATGACGGGAGGGATAGGCAGGCTCATTATACAGAAGGAACCACTGCCTGAAGAACCTTTCTCCCAAAAATAGCCTCCGAAGAAGCAAAAGTGTCAAATTTGTAAAATTTGGAAAAAGTATGAAGCGAAGACCAAGTTGCAGCCTTGCAAATCTGTTCAACAGAGGCCTCATTCTTAAAGGCCCAAGTGGAAGCCACAGCTCTAGTGGAATGAGCTGTAATTCTTTCAGGAGGCTGCTGTCCAGCAGTCTCATAGGCTAAACGTATTATGCTACGAAGCCAAAAAGAGAGAGAGGTAGCAGAAGCTTTTTGACCTCTCCTCTGTCCAGAATAAACGACAAACAGGGAAGAAGTTTGGCGAAAATCTTTAGTTGCCTGCAAGTAGAACTTGAGGGCACGAACTACATCCAGATTGTGTAGAAGACGTTCCTTCTTTGAAGAAGGATTTGGACACAAGGATGGAACAACAATCTCTTGATTGATATTCCTGTTAGAGACAACCTTAGGTAAGAACCCAGGTTTAGTACGCAGAACTACCTTGTCTGAGTGAAAGATCAGATAAGGAGAATCACAATGTAGGGCTGATAACTCAGAGACTCTTCGAGCCGAGGAAATAGCCATTAAAAATAGAACTTTCCAAGATAACAATCTTATATCAATGGAATGAAGGGGTTCAAACGGAACACCCTGTAAAACGTTAAGAACTAAGTTTAAACTCCATGGCGGAGCAACAGTTTTAAACACAGGCTTGATCCTAGCTAAAGCCTGACAAAAGGCCTGGATGTCTGAATTTTCTGACAGACGCCTGTGTAACAAGATGGACAGAGCTGAGATCTGTCCCTTTAATGAGCTAGCCGATAAACCCTTTTCTAAACCTTCTTGTAGAAAAGACAATATCCTAGGAATCCTAACCTTACTCCAGGAGTAATCTTTGGATTCACACCAGTATAGGTATTTACGCCATATTTTATGGTAAATCTTTCTGGTAACAGGCTTCCTAGCCTGTATCAGGGTATCAATAACCGACTCAGAAAAACCACGTTTTGATAAAATCAAGCGTTCAATTTCCAAGCAGTCAGCTTCAGAGAAGTTAGACTTTGATGTTTGAATGGACCCTGAATCAGAAGGTCCTGTCTTAGAGGTAGAGACCACGGCGGACAGGATGACATGTCCACTAGATCTGCATACCAAGTCCTGCGCGGCCATGCAGGCGCTGTTAGAATCACTGATGCTCTCTCCTGTTTGATTTTGGCAATCAATCGAGGAAGCAGCGGGAAGGGTGGAAACACATAAGCCATCCTGAAGTTCCAAGGTGCTGTCAAAGCATCTATCAGAACCGCTCCCGGATCCCTGGATCTGGATCCGTAGCGAGGAAGTTTGGCGTTCTGGCGAGACGCCATGAGATCTATCTCTGGTTTGCCCCAACGTCGAAGTATTTGGGCAAAGACCTCCGGATGAAGTTCCCACTCCCCCGGATGAAGAGTCTGGCGACTCAAGAAATCCGCCTCCCAGTTCTCCACTCCCGGGATGTGGATTGCTGACAGGTGGCAAGAGTGAGACTCTGCCCAGCGAATTATCCTTGATACTTCTATCATTGCTAGGGAGCTTCTTGTCCCTCCTTGATGGTTGATGTAAGCTACAGTCGTGATGTTGTCCGACTGAAACCTGATGAACCCCCGAGTCTTTAACTGGGGCCAAGCTAGAAGGGCATTGAGAACTGCTCTCAATTCCAGAATGTTTATTGGCAGGAGACTTTCCTCCTGACTCCATTGTCCCTGAGCCTTCAGAGAATTCCAGACAGCGCCCCAACCTAGAAGGCTGGCGTCTGTTGTTACAATTGTCCAGTCCGGCCTGCTGAACGGCATCCCCCTGGACAGATGTGGTCGAGAAAGCCACCATAGAAGAGAGTTTCTGGTCTCTTGATCCAGATTCAGAGTGGGGGACAAATCTGAGTAATCCCCATTCCACTGACTCAGCATGCACAATTGCAGCGGTCTGAGATGTAGGCGTGCAAAGGGTACTATGTCCATTGCTGCTACCATTAAGCCGATCACCTCCATGCATTGAGCTACTGACGGGAGTTGAATGGAATGAAGGACACGGCATGTATTTAGAAGCTTTGTTAATCTGTCTTCTGTCAGATAAATCTTCATTTCTACAGAATCTATAAGAGTCCCCAAGAATGGAACTCTTGTGAGAGGCAAGAGAGAACTCTTCTTTTCGTTCACTTTCCATCCATGCGACCTTAGAAATGCCAGAACTAACTCTGTATGAGACTTGGCAGTTTGAAAGCTTGAAGCTTGTATCAGAATGTCGTCTAGGTACGGAGCTACCGAAATTCCTCGCGGTCTCAGAACCGCTAGAAGGGCACCCAGAACCTTCGTGAAGATTCTTGGAGCCGTAGCCAATCCGAATGGAAGGGCTACAAACTGGTAATGCCTGTCTAAGAAGGCAAACCTTAGATACCGGTAATGATCTTTGTGAATCGGTATGTGAAGGTAAGCATCCTTTAAATCCACTGTGGTCATGTACTGACCCTTTTGGATCATGGGTAAGATTGTCCGAATAGTTTCCATTTTGAACGATGGAACTCTTAGGAATTTGTTTAGGATCTTTAAATCCAAGATTGGCCTGAAAGTTCCCTCTTTTTTGGGAACCACAAACAGGTTTGAGTAAAACCCTTGTCCTTGTTCCGACCGCGGAACCGGATGGATCACTCCCATTAATAATAGATCTTGTACACAGCGTAGAAACGCGACTTTCTTTATTTGGTTTGTTGACAACCTTGACAGATGAAATCTCCCTCTTGGGGGAGATAATTTGAAGTCTAGAAGGTATCCCTGAGATATGATCTCTAGCGCCCAGGGATCCTGGACATCTCTTGCCCAAGCCTGGGCGAAGAGAGAGAGTCTGCCCCCCACTAGATCCGGTCCCGGATCGGGGGCCCTCGGTTCATGCTGTCTTAGGGGCAGCAGCAGGTTTTCTGGCCTGCTTGCCCTTATTCCAGGACTGGTTAGGTTTCCAGCCTTGTCTGTAACGAGCAACAGCTCCTTCCTGTTTTGGTGCAGTGGAAGTTGATGCTGCACCTGCTTTGAAATTCCGAAAGGGACGAAAATTAGACTGTCTAGCCTTAGCTTTGGCTTTGTCTTGAGGTAGAGCGTGGCCCTTACCTCCTGTAATGTCAGCGATAATTTCTTTCAAACCGGGCCCAAATAAAGTTTGCCCCTTGAAAGGTATATTAAGAAATTTGGACTTAGAAGTTACATCAGCCGACCAGGATTTTAGCCACAGCGCCCTACGTGCCTGAATGGCGAATCCTGAATTCTTAGCCGTAAGTTTGGTTAAATGTACTACGGCCTCCTAAATGAATGAATTAGCTAGTTTAAGGACTCTAAGCCTGTCCGTAATGTCGTCCAGCGTAGCGGAACTAAGGTTCTCTTCCAGAGACTCAATCCAAAATGCTGCCGCAGCCGTAATCGGCGCGATGCATGCAAGGGGTTGCAATATAAAACCTTGTTGAACAAACATTTTCTTAAGGTAACCCTCTAATTTTTTATCCATAGGATCTGAAAAAGCACAGCTATCCTCCACCGGGATAGTGGTGCGCTTAGCTAAAGTAGAAACTGCTCCCTCCACCTTAGGGACCGTTTGCCATAAGTCCCGTGTGGTGGCGTCTATTGGAAACATCTTTCTAAATATTGGAGGGGGTGAGAACGGCACACCGGGTCTATCCCACTCCTTAGTAACAATTTCAGTTAATCTCTTAGGTATAGGAAAAACGTCAGTACTCGCCGGTACCGCAAAGTATTTATCCAACCTACACATTTTCTCTGGTATTGCAACAGTATTACAATCGTTAAGAGCCGCTAAGACCTCCCCTAGTAATACACGGAGGTTTTCCAATTTAAATTTAAAATTTGAAATATCTGAATCCAATCTGCTTGGATCAGAACCGTCACCTACAGAATGAAGCTCTCCGTCCTCATGCTCTGCAAGCTGTGACGCAGTATCAGACATGGCCCTAGAATTATCAGCGCACTCTGTTCTCACCCCAGAGTGATCACGCTTGCCTCTTAGTTCTGGTAACTTAGCCAAAACTTCAGTCATAACAGTAGCCATATCTTGTAATGTTATCTGTAATGGCTGCCCAGATGTACTAGGCGCCATAATATCACGCACCTCCCGGGCGGGAGACGCAGGTACTGACACGTGAGGCGAGTTAGACGGCATAACTCTCCCCTCGCTGTTTGGTGAAATTTGTTCAATTTGTACAGATTGGCTTTTATTTAAAGTAGCATCAATACAGTTAGTACATAAATTTCTATTGGGCTCCACCTTGGCATTGGAACAAATGACACAGGTATCTTCCTCTGAATCAGACATGTTTAACACACTAGCAATAAACATGCAACTTGGTTACAATCTTATTTAACAAAAACGTACTGTGCCTCAAAGAAGCACTAAACGATTAAATGACAGTTGAAATAATGAACTGAAAAAACAGTTATAGCATCACTCTTTAAAAACAACACAACTTGTTAGCAAAGGTTTGTTCCCATTAGTAAAGTAACACTAAATAAATTTTAAACATAAAAATCACAGAGCAACGTTTTAAAACACAGTCACTACATAAGTCTCACAGCTCTGCTGAGAGAATCTACCTCCCTTCAAAGAAGTTTGAAGACCCCTGAGTTCTGTTAGAGATGAACCGGATCATGCAGAAAAAACAAGAGTAACTGACTGGAAATTTTTGATGCGTAGCAAAGAGCGCCAAAAACGGCCCCTCCCCCTCACACACAGCAGTGAGAGAGAAACGAAACTGTCATAATCAAAACAAGCAAACTGCCAAGTGGAAAAAATAATGCCCAAATATTTATTCACTCAGTACCTCAGAAATGCAAACGATTCTACATTCCAGCAAAAACGTTTAACATGAATTAAATACCTATTAAAAGGTTTAATGTACTTTTACAGAGTAATTCCGGTGAAATACCATCCCCAGAATACTGAAGTGTAGAGTATACATACATGTCATTATAACGGTATGGCAGGATTTTCTCATCAATTCCATTCAGAAAATAAAAACTGCTACATACCTCAATGCAGATTCAACTGCCCGCTGTCCCCTGATCTGAAGCTTTTACCTCCCTCAGATGGCCGAGAAACAGCAATATGATCTTAACTACTCCGGTTAAAATCATAAGAAAAACTCTGGTAGATTCTTCTTCAAACTCTGCCAGAGAAGTAATAACACGCTCCGGTGCTATTGTAAAATAACAAACTTTTGATTGAAGTTATAAAAACTAAGTATAATCACCATAGTCCTCTCACACCTCCTATCTAGTCTTTGGGTGCAAGAGAATGACTGGGGGTGACGTAGAGGGGAGGAGCTATATAGCAACTCTGCTGGGTGAATCCTCTTGCACTTCCTGTAGGGGAGCAGATAATATCCCAGAAGTAATGATGACCCGTGGACTGATCACACATAACAGAAGAAATATAATTTGGCAGTTCACAAGTGGATCTTCCACTCACTACAGAGGTGCCAGTAAAGGGTTAGGTATTGGTTGAAGCAAACTCTGTATCCCTCTTCTTCTAAGCAGCACTATTACAGCTGAGAAACAAATAGTGCCAGATTACAAAAGGCGCCCTAATGATAGCAAGGATGAGATACGTGATATCATTGGACCACACTAACACTGGTGCGTGACGATGTTACAAGTCGATGGTTAAGCAAGTTTACCAGAGAAGAGCTAGTGCTCCTGACATCACTCTAGTGCAACCTATACTTTAAATGGATATTTCGAAGTCGCTAACACTCATATTAAAAGTGGTAAGTATATATACACATATACTGTATATATACAAACACACACAAATATATAGAAGTATATAACTAAGAATAAACATTTCTCCAAATAAGGAACATGGGAATTTGAAGTATTTCTCACTCCCTTCGGGTTTAGCACAGTTGTTCAAGCACGTTGTCGGGTTATGGCTAGTTTTTTTTCAGTCCATCCCTTAGAAGTCCGGTCTTGGAGTGCAGTCTCCTTCCGTGTCTTGTATTTCTCTGGGGGATTACATATACCTGTGCACCCCTCCCTTGTTCCCAGTTTGTTTGGCTTTGTAAACGCGCATTGTGTGGCTGTGTTAGGGACTCAGGCAGTGGAAAGGACCTTGACGAGGTGCCTGAGCTTTTCCCATTTGGCCAGATGCGGTAACTAACCTTTCCAGTTGTGTTTTTAAATCTTAGCTGTGAGCTAGCTGGTGAGTGCTGGGTATCTCTATGTGTTGTATTATTATTTGTTTGTAATCCCCCTATGTTTATTGCACCCATTCCGGACAGGGGTTAACTGCCTGTGACTCTGGTGACAGCACAGCTTTTTGGGAATGCTATTTAAGCACCCAGGGCTGGGATGTTGCAGAGTCATTGGATATGTACCCGGTCCGGTTTTGGAGTGCAGTCTCCTTCCGTGTCTTATATATATATATATATATATACATATACTGTATATATACATACACACACAAATATATAGAAGTATATAACTAAGAATAAACATTTCTCCAAGTAAGGAACATGGGAATTTTAAGTATTTCTCACAGGTTTAGCACAGTTGTTCAAGCGCGTTGTCGGGTTATGGCTAGTTTTTTTTCAGTGCATCCCTTAGAAGTCTATGGGAAGAAGTTAGCGCAGTCGCAATATCCGAAGTCCTTTAGTTACTGCACCTCAGTCTTTAAGTTGTGCGTTAACTTTTTACTTTCACCCTTACGCGATTTAAAATATTTTTAAGCACCACGTAAAAATCTGTCCCATAGCGTTTTATTTAAATGTAACCTAATAAGTTGTTATATTTTAGTATCCTGATTCGCAATTATTTTCAAGTGGCTGTATTCACCTAGTTGGATTACCACCGCACGTAGCATTAGGGTGGGACTGCAAATTATCCCAGCAGGCCAGTGTTACACTATTTCAGATATAAACAAAGTATAACTCTTGGATGAAGTGAGAAGTTTCAGTTTGAACGCCTAGCGTATTTAAACAAAATACCATGCACAGCCCAATATTGGATCAAAGTAAAAAGTTCATTTATTATTAGTCATCTATGAAATAGGCACCCTGCTGAGCGCTACGTGAGTTTTCTGGTTTTAATAGTTCAATAATAAATGGTGAACTTTTTACTTTGACCATTATTGGGCTGTGCATGGTATTTTGTTTAAATACACTAAGGCGTTCAAACTGAAACTTCTCACTTCATCCAGGAAATATACTTTGTTTATATTTGACTCTCGCCTGCCTACAACCACTGCGGAAGGAACCGTGCAGCTGGAGGAGGTGAGTCTGGCTTGTAGGGACGAGACGCCTACTCCATGAAATCAAGGTACTTACCTTGTAATCTCTTGTCTGTACACCTAGTGCTGCTTGTTGCACATTTTTTCAATTTACACTAATTCAGGTTATGCTACGGCAGTGGATTCTGATTTGGCAATTTATACTGCTCTGTGTGTTTAATCCACAAATTGATAGATGCGTGTAATCAGCATTTTCATTCACTGCTGAATGCGGAAGGAGAATACAATAAAGTTTAAAAGAAAAAGCAGTTCCACAAAAATTTTGTAAAGATTAACTCTGCAGAGTCAGAAATTATCTAAGTATTCAAAAACGTTCCATATCATTCATGCATTATACCTTTATTTGAATCAACTAGGAACATACACACATACAGTAGCAAAGGCTATTAGTTAAAAACACTTGAACTCAGTGGATTGCGAAATAGCAATTAATTATAAGGCGTATTGTTAGTGATGTTTAACATTCCTCAGTCAAAATATTATTAGAATAAACTAAACCCTTACAATCCGAGGGCTGAATTAATTTTTAATCCATTTATGTTAAAGACTAGAGGCTGTAATTATTACCATTATATTTTCTTATATACCATTATTTACCACACGAGTAAGCAAATTAAAAAGACAAGCAGGAGAGACACAGCTGCTCCTATCGGACCCCTGACGCGCGTTTCACGAACGCTTCCTCAGAGGGGGTGCGGGCCGCTGCTACACAGCGTGATTTATTGCAATTGATTGCCCACCTACTAAACATGATTGGCTGATGTGGTAGGTATTGCCATGCTGGATTGGATTGTAGAGCTGTCAATCATTCTGACAGTCTCCGACGTGTTAGGTGCTCATTAACGGACAATGGGTGTGTATAGAGGAACACGTCATAAGAGATGTAGAACCAATCCTCATCTGACAAGTCATGGCATTCATGGGTGTGTTGTATTAGACAAATACCATTGGATGATCATGTAAACAATCTTACATACCTGCACGGAGATTCACGGTATATCCTCAAAAACATATAGCTATGATCAATGCCATTTATTATACAGTCTGACACTGAATGCAAATAATGGTAAAAGAGTGGTAAGCAAGAATTATTAACTGTGATCTAATCCTTTCATATAGACGTACTTATAGTTACCGTTAATATATATTGCATCTGTATCATATATAACATGTATCTCAGTTGGTTCATATGGGTTCCTCCCCCAATGGTCCGAGATGTTCCGTGACAGATCAAAAGGAGTGTACATACATGGGTCACTTAAAATAGCATAAGTTGTATAACTGATTGTTCTATGTTAGATTTAAACAATAAAACTTGTTATTAAGGTATTTCAAGATTGTCATCTTAACGCATCGGAACATTAGTAAAGATAAATCATATAGACTAGGTGGAATTTATTATGGCAATAAGGTCATCCCTACCACACATTATATGCAGGTTTACTATAGATTTTGGAGAATGATATTTTCATATTTATGGAACATCTCTATATGAATATCATTTACTGTTTTTGAAAAGAACTTGGTTTCTTAGATATGAAAATATCCTTCTCCAAAATCTATAGTAAACCTGCATATAATGTGTGGTAGGGATGACCTTATTGCCATAATAAATTCCACCTAGTCTATATGATTTATCTTTACTAATGTTCCGATGCGTTAAGATGACAATCTTGAAATACCTTAATAACAAGTTTTATTGTTTAAATCTAACATAGAACAATCAGATATACAACTTATGCTATTTTAAGTGACCCATGTATGTACACTCCTTTTGATCTGTCACGGAACATCTAGGACCATTGGGGGAGGAACCCATATGAACCAACTGAGATACATGTTATATATGGTACAGATGCAATATATATTAACGGTAACTATAAGAACGTCTATATGAAAGGATTAGATCACAGTTAAAGGGACTCTAAACCCCAAAAATTTCTTTCATGAATCAGGTAGAGAATACAATTTTATATAACATTCCAATTTACTTCTATTATCTCATTTCTTTCATTCTTTAGATATCCTTTAATTAAGAAATAACAATAAACATGGGTGAACCAATCACATGAGACATCTATGTGCAGTCACCAATCAGCAGCTACTGAGCCTATCTAGATATGCTTTACAGCAAATAATATAAAGAAAATTAAGCAAATTAGATAATAGAAGTAAATGAGAAAGTTGTTTAACATTGTATGCTCTTTCTAAATCCTGAAAGAAACATTTTGGGTTTCATGTCCCTTTAATAATTCTTGCTTACCTCTCTTTTACCATTATTTGCATTCAGTGGTCAGATTGTATAATAAATGGCATTGATCATAGCTATATGTTTTTGAGGATATATCGTGAATCTCTGTGCAGGTATTTAAGATTGTTTACATGCTCATTCAATGGTATTTGTCTAATACAACACACCCATGAATGCCATGACTTGTCAGATGAGGATTGGTTCTACATCTCTTATGACGTGTTCCTCTATACACACCCATTGTCCGGTAATGAGCAGCTAACACGTCGGAGACTGTCAGAATCATTGACAGCTCTACAATCCAATCCAGCACTGGCAATACCTACCACATCAGCCAATCACGTTTAGTAGGTGGGCAATCAATTGCAATAAATTGCTGTGTAGCAGAGGCCCACACCCCCTCTGAGGAAGCGTTCGTAAAACGCGCGTCAGGGATCCGACAGGAGCAGCTCTGTCTCTCCTGCTCGTCTTTTTAATGTGCTTACTCTTGTGGTAAATAATGGTATATAAGAAAATATAGTGGTAATAATTACAGCCTCTAGTCTTTAACAATAATGGATTAAAAATTAATTCAGCCCTCGTATTGCAAGGGCTTAGTTTATTATAATAATCTTTTGACTGAGGACTGTTCAACATCACTAACAATACGCCTTATAATTAATTGCTATTTCGCAATCCACTGAGTGTTTTTAACTAATAGCCTTTGCTACTTACTGTATGTGTGTATGTTCCTAGTTGATTCAAATAAAGGTATAATGCATGAATGATATGGAACGTTTTTTAATACTTAGATAATTTCTGACTCTGCAGAGTTAATCTTTACAAAATATTTGTGGAACTGCTTTTTCTTTTAAACTTTATTGTATTCTCTGTTACAATTAGTTTAACTAGTTGTTGTATGTTGCTCTAAGCTGGAATCCACAACAGGTATTGTTTCCAATAATTTTTTAAATTAATACACTAGGTATACACCTAATATATGAGAATATAAATCATACCTGGTACTCTATTAACTCTGTTACCCCCAAATTTATTTAATTCTAGAATGCGGAAGGAGGAGGCTATTTTCGGTGGCTTTAGGACTCATCACATGTAAGTTCTTTCCGGCACTCTTTTTTTATAGCAATTTATCTATGATCCATCTATGCAGTGGTTTGTGTGCACCATTTTTTATATTCATGTTGTGATTCTAGATTATTTTTGAGCACTGGCTGGTCATGTATAAAAACAAATTTTTTTTTTTCCCTCCTAAGCCAACAGATATGGTTTAGGGCTATGTGAGCACAAGTTGTATTATGAATCTTGAAAATTCATACCATTATGAAATATTTGTACAAACTTCCGATGAGTATTGGTACTGATCTTTGTAAAGGGGCTGTAAACATCTTAAAGGGACATGATACTCAAATGTTGAAGGACTTTAAAGTGATGCATCATAGCTGTAAATAGCTGACTAGAAAATATCACCTGAACATCTCTATGTAAAAAAGATCTTTTACTTCAAAATTTCCTCAGTAGCCACATCCCATTGCAAAGGGTCTTTAAGCAGCCACTGAGGATGCAAGTCCCAGGTCTTGCAAGGAAGTGTGCATCTGGCATGTGCAGGCACAGTCATGTTATTTTCCTATTCAGTTTAAGGAGGTTTACAATGGAATCACAATATTTCAGTCAAATCTCATGAAATTGTAGTAAAGTGTGACATCCACACTGATGAAGCTGATTGGCTGTTTTTTTCTTTTTCAACATGCAGCTGACAGTAGCTGAAGAATACTGCTTGCAGAGCACTTACTCTGGTGATCGGACAGAATTTGAGGTAAAATATCTTCATTTTTTACAGAGATGCTCAGGTGATATTGTCTAATCAGAATTTTAGTTATGCTGCATCACTTTCAAGTGATTTAGCATATGGGTAATATGTCCCTTTAAGATTTTTACATAAAATGTTTAGTTATGCATATCCAAACAACTTTTTAATATACTTTATTTTATTTTTTGCCCATGTAATTTAGCACTGAAATTGTACACTTTCTAATTCTCTGAGCTGGAAATACACACTGCAGATTTTCCAAAGCTAACCTTGCTACATATGTGTTACTAATTGGCTTAGGCAGATACAAACTATTATATACTAACATAATGACCATGGCTAGCCTTGTCAGCTGCAGGCTTAAGCCCAGATTGGCTCATACAAATACCAAAGTTGCAGACAACAAGATGATAATTTGTTCTTTTTAAAAAAAGGTTAAACTTGGCTGATATGCTACTAAAGAAAGACAACAGAAATATCTTGTAATTACAAGGTGTTTAGTGTAAAACACAATAATGGCAAATTAACGAACACATAAAAAGTTGGGAAAAAAAAAAAGTTGAACAAGAAATTACATTTTCATTATATTCACCTGATGAGAACATCTCACTGACAAACACTGGAAACTGGAATATCGTTCTTTTTCCATAAAATATTATTTCAACATTTAAAATGGTAATCCCACTGTGCAATCATTATTCAAAACAAAGAGAACATGATTATGGTGCATTGTGTAATTTCTTACAATATAATCCAGCATCAACATGTGCAAATGGAACTGCATGGAAGCTCTGCCGATATCAGACTCAGAATGGATAATTCTATGTCCTTTTGCCATGATAGAATATCTCTTCCTTATTGTTTTTAAAACAAATTGTGTTTATGGGCAGACACTTTTTGATAGTGTGGCAACACTGAGACAAATGTTTTATACAAATGACAGTGTGTGTATATATATATATATATATATATATATATATATATATATATATATGTGCGTGTGTGTATATAATGAATAGAGGTTTTGGTCTGCGTGCTTCACAATTCCATATTCTAATATTCTAATAATATTCTAATATAGTTATTCCTCAGTCATAAGGGGAAAGGTCGCGGCAACGTCAAATTTGATCACTCAGGACAACATGCAAATTATACTACTGGATGGATGTCTAAACCAGTAAATTTTACTCAGCAAACAGTGCACTATCAAACCTACTAAATGAAGAAAACTGCTTGACTCATATCAGTTTTAGGCTGATGTTGATGCAGCATGAAGTCCTCGCTAGGCTCTGGACGAAGTATAAGCAGCTCGGGCTGGATACTTTGTGAGATATTACCTGTGCTTAGGTAGAAAAAAAACCCAACTATAACTCAGTCTTTATGCTGCTCAGGGAGAATGGCATTAGGATAACTATTTTTTAAAGCAACTAACTATTTTTCTCTTAAACAAGTCTCCGGTAATCATTAAACATATAGTTACAAAACTTAAAAAAAAAAAAAAGAATATTCAGGGCAACTAGCAAACATCATATTATTCTACAGTATCACTTCAAGAAGATGTTTAAATATTAGGATTACGCTACATAGTTTTCCCTGCTGCTTTAGACTCTTTGGAAATAGGGAAATGTCAGGGCAACCAATCAATGATGCCCATTTGGATTTATTTCCTTTCATTATATAATAGTAAATTACAGCAAGCACCATTACAGTTCTAGGTGTTTTTAATTTTCATCCAAATTTTGTTCCTATGTTCGATTCATTAACACATCACCATGGCCCTTTAAAATACATTATGTATCTGCTATTATGCCATGGTCACAGAAGTCCTAAAATAAACAAACTGCTGCAAACATAAAAAAATGGAATAAATAAAAATATGTCATAACATTCTCTTTTCAAGTTCTATTAAATTATTGTACATTTCAGTTTTACCTTAAAGGGATAGTATAGTCAAAATTAAACTTTCATGATTCAGATAGAGCATGCAATTTTAAGCAACTTTCTAATTTACTCCTATTGTCAATTTTTCTTTGTTCTTTTGGTATCTTTATTTGAAAAAGCAAGATTGGAAGCTTAGGAGCAGGCCCATTTTTGGTTCAGAACCAGGGCAGCGCTTGCTAATTGGTGGCTACATTTAGACACCAATCAGCAAGTGCTACCCAGGTGCTGAACCAAAAATTGTCCGGCACCTAAACTTACATTACTGCTTCTCAAATAAAGATACATAAAGAATAAAGAAAATTTATAATAGAAATAATTTGGAAAGTTGCTTATAATTGCTTGCTCTAACTGAATCATGAAAGAAAAAAATTGTGTTTCATATCCCTTTAGATTTGATTATATAAAAGGAAAAATAACTCTTAAAATAAGGAATTCAAATGTCTTAGATTGTATTGATTTATAACAGTTGCCGTTTTTTTTACTTTAATTGAAGGCACCTGAAGCTTAAGAAAATGTGTTATTAGCATACGGTAAGTTAATGTAATTGCAGAACAAACTCAAACAACAATTTCAGTAAATGATAAAACTATTAAGAGAAAACAAACAAAAATGTGATTTTTCCATGTATAGTTTTGAGTATTTGTCTCTTAAAAAAGTAAAATACATAAAAAAAGCATTTTAGTGGGGGTAAGAGAATGTTATGTATGCACCAGGCCAGTATTTTGATGACAAATTTGAATGAAGTCTCTAAAACTCTGAGGCAATTGACATGTTATATAACACGCAGAAGATCGAGAGTAATCTTGGATTGTTTAGTATCAATATTGATTACTCTGACTTCTACTCGTTCACCAGGACCCAATCCAAGGCTTCTTCTTCTCTTCTCTTTAGAAAGCTTTGCCTCCGTTATATACCGCATAGGTATCAATCCGGCTTTCCCTACGCCAACATCAACGAAAACCCCAAACAATGTAGCGTTTTCCACTTTTCCTGTTAGGACTGTTCCAACGCTTAGATCTTCAAGACAGACAATATTTCTCTTAAAGTCAGTTTTGTCAAATTCTGTAAAAAGAAACAGTTTAAGTACAATTTATGAAAAATAGTTGCTGGGATTAGTTTATATTATTGTAAAAAGAAAAAGGGTCAGATTAACAAAAATGCACCAGCAGGGAGAGAAATTACAAAAAAACTATCACCTAGATTACGAGTTTTGCGTTAGAGGCTATGCGGTGCTAACAAGCAGTTTTCTCTCACCGCCCACTTCCCTGAAATCGCAGGTATTACGAGTTTTTACAAACTCTGTGTTAAAAGACAAGAAGTGAGCGCAGAGCAAAATTTTGCTCCAAATCTCACTTCAATACCAGTGCTGCTTAAGTCAGCGGTGAGCTGGTGTAACGTGCTCGTGCACTATTTCCTCATAGGAATTAATGGGGAGAGCCAGCTGAAAAAAAGTCTTAACACCTGCAAAAAAGCAGTGTAAAACTCAGTAACGCAGCCCCATTGATTCCTACGGGGAAATAAAATCTATGTCTACACCTAACACCCTAACATGAACCCTGAGTCTAAACACCCCTAATCTTACACTTATTAACCCCTAATCTGCCGCCCCCGACATCGCCGACACCTACATTATATTATTAACCCCTAATCTGCCGCTCCGGACACCACCGCCACTATAATAAACATATTAACCCCTAAACCGTCGCAATTCCGCATCGCAATCACTAGTTAAATATTATTAACCCCTAAGATCGCCGCCACCTACCTACATTTATTAACCCCTAATCTGCCGCCCCCAACATCGCCGCCACTATATTAAAGTTATGAACCCCTAAATCTAAGTCTAACCCTAACACCCCCTAAATTAAATATTATTTAAATAAATCAAAATAAATATAACTATCATTAACTAAATTATTCCTATTTAAAAATAAATACTTACCTATAAAATAAACCCTAAACTAGCTACAATATAACTAATAGTTACATTGTATCTATCTTGGGGTTTATTTTTATTTTACAGGCAAGTTTGTATTTATTTTAACTAGGTAGAATAGTTACTAAATAGTTATTAACTATTTAATAACTTCCTAGTTAAAATAAATAAAAAAGTATTTAAAACCTAACCTAAGTTACAATTACACCTAACACTACACTATAATTCAATAAATTAAATAAATTAAATACAATTAAATACAATTATCTAAAGTACAAACCCCCCCCACTAAATTACAGAAAATAATAAACAAATTACAAGATTTTTAAACTAATTACACCTAATCTAATCCCCCTAACAAAATAAAAAAGCCCCCCAAAAATAAAAAAAGCCCTACCCTACACTAAATTACACATCCAATCAGCCAATAGGATTGAGCTGGCATTCTATTTGCTGTTCCAATCAGCCAATAGAATGCAAGCTCAATCCTATTGGCTGATTATTAAAAATCTGGTAATTTGTTTATTATTTTCTGTAATTTAGTGTTTGTTTTTGTACTTTATTTAATTGTATTTAATTTATTTAATGTATTGAATTATAGTGTAGTGTTAGGTGTAATTGTAACTTAGGTTAGGTTTTATTTTAGAGGTACTTTTGTATTTATTTTATCTAGGTAGTTAGTAAATAGTTAATAACTATTTAGTAACTATTCTACCTAGTTATAATAAATACAAACTTGCCTGTAAAATAAAAATAAAGCCTAAGCTAGCTACAATGTAACTATTAGTTACATTGTAGCTAGCTTATGGTTTATTTTATTTTATAGGTAAGTATTTAGTTTTAAATAGGAATTATTTAGGTAATAATAGTAATTTTATTTAGATTTATTTAAATTATAATTAAGTTAGGGGGTGTTAGATTTAGGGGTTAAGAACTTTAATATAGCGGCGGCGACATTGGGTGCGGCAGATTAGGGGTTAATAAATGTAGGTAGGTTGCAACGATGTTAGGAACAGCAGATTAGAGGTTAATAAAATTTAACTAGTGTTTGCGAGTGCGGCGGTTTAGGGGTTAATATATTTATTATAGTGGCGGCGATGTCCGGTTCGGCAGATTAGGGGTTAAAAATTGTATTATAGTGTTTGCGATGTGGGAGGGCCTCGGTTTAGGGGTTATAGGTAGTTTATAGGTGTTAGTGTACTTTTTAGCACTTTAGTTAAGAGTTTTATGCTACAGCGTTGTAGTGTAAAACTACTGACTTTAAAATGCGGTACCAGTCTTGACAGGAGAGGGTCTACCGCTCACATTTTGTCAGACTCATAATACTGGTGCTATGCAAGTCCCATTGAAAAAAAGAGGATACGCAATTTACGTAAGTGGATTCGCGGTATTTCCAAGTCTGGCCAAAAAAGTGAGCGGTACACCTGTACCTGCAAGACCCATAATACTAGCGGGCATTAAAAAGCAGCGTTGGGACCAGCCAACACTGCTTTTTAAGCCGAACGCACAACTCGTAATCTAGCCGTATGTTTTTTGAGCATGATATTGTAATGTATGGGTCGCTCCTACACAACCAGAAGCCCACTTAGTACCAGATTACACGTGGCACGTGCAAATACCGGCAGATATAAACTTTTTTTCTACATACTGTATATCAAATATATTTTCTGTAAAATATATATTTATACCTATATATAGTTGATTGTGGGATCTGCACTCACAAACCATAAAAACAGAATTTATGTTTACCTGATAAATTTCTTTCTCCTACGGTGTATCCGGTCCACGGCTTCATCCTTACTTGTGGGATATTCTCAATCCCTACAGGAAGTGGCAAAGAGAGCACACAGCAAAGCTGTCCATATAGCTCCCCTCAGGCTCCGCCCCCCAGTCATTCGACCGACGGTTAGGAGAAAAAGGAGAACCATAGGGTGCAGTGGTGACTGTAGTTTACAAAACAATAATTTAAACCTGACCAAAATGCCAGGGCGGGCCGTGGACCGGATACACCGTAGGAGAAAGAAATTTATCAGGTAAACATAAATTCTGTTTTCTCCTACATTAGTGTATCCGGTCCACGGCTTCATCCTTACTTGTGGGAACCAATACCAAAGCTTTAGGACACGGATGAAGGGAGGGAACAAGTCAGGTAAACTAAACGGAAGGCACCACTGCTTTCTCCCAAAAATAGCATCCGAAGAAGCAAAAGTATCGAATTTGTAAAATTTGGCAAACGTATGCAGTGAAGACCAAGTCGCTGCCTTACAAATCTGTTCAACAGAAGCCTCATTCTTGAAAGCCCATGTGGAAGCCACAGCTCTAGTAGAGTGAGCTGTAATTCGTTCAGGAGGCTGCCTTCCAGCAGTCTCATAAGCCAACCAGATGATGCTTTTTAGCCAGAAGGACAGAGAGGTCGCAGTCGCCTTTTGACCTCTCCTCTTGCCAGAATAGACGACAAACAAGGACGATGTTTGTCTGAAGTCTTTAGTTGCTTTTAGATAAAACTTTAAAGCACGAACCACATCAAGATTGTGTAACAGACGTTCCTTGTTAGAAACTGGATTAGGACACAGAGAAGGAACAACTATTACCTGGTTGATATTCTTATTGGAAACCACTTTTGGAAGAAAACCAGGTTTGGTACATAAAACGACCTTATCTGTATGGAACACCAGATAGGGTGAATTACACTGCAAAGCAGACAATTCAGAAACTCTTCTAGCAGAAGAAATAGCTACTAAAAACAAATCTTTCCAATGTAGAGGTTCAAACGGAACCCCTTGAAGAACTGAAAGAACTAAATTTAAACTCCATGGAGGAGCCACAGGTCTGCAGACAGGCTTGATTCTGACTAAAGCCTGTACAAACATCTGAATATCTGGCATGGCTGCCAGACGCTTGTGTAACAAAACAGACAGAGCAGATATCTGTTCTTTTAAGAAACTAGCTGATAGACCTTTCTCCAATCCTTCTTGGAGAAAAGATAGTATCCTTGGAATCCTAATCTTACTCCATGAGTAACCCTTGGATTCGCACCAGCAAAGATATTTCCGCCATATCTTATGGTAAATTTTCCTGGTGACAGGCTTTCTAGCCTGGATCAGAGTATCTATAACTGATTCCGAAAACCCACGCTTAGATAGAATCAAGCGTTCAATCTCCAAGCAGTCAGTTGCAGAGAAACTAGGTTTGGATGTTCGAATGGACCTTGAATTAGAAGGTCCTGTCTCAAAGGCAGCTTCCATGGTGGAACCGATGACATATTCACCAGATCTGCATACCAAGTCCTGCGTGGCTACGTAGGAGCTATCAGAATTACCGAAGCCTTCTCCTGTTTGATCCTGGCTACTAGCCGGGGGAGAAGGGGAAACGGTGGAAAGACATAAGCTAGATTGAACGACCAAGGCGCTACTAAGGTATCTACTAATGTCGCCTTGGGATCCCTGGACCTGGACCCGTAACGTGGAATTCTGACGTGACGCCATCAGATCCAGATCTGGAATGCCCCATAGCTGAGCAAAAACCTCCGGGTGGAGTTCACACTCCCCCGGATGGAAAGTCTGACGACTCAGATAATCCGCTTCCCAGTTGTCCACTCCTGGGATGTGAATTGCTGATAGATGGCAGGAGTGATCCTCTGCCCATTTGATGATCTTGGATACCTCCCTCATCGCCAGGGAACTCTTTGTTGCCCCCTGATGATTGATGTAAGCTACAGTCGTCATGTTGTCCGACTGAAATCTGATGAATTTGGCCTCCGCTAGTTGAGGCCATGCCTGGAGCGCATTGAATATCGCTCTCAATTCCAAAATGTTTACCGGGAGAAGAGATTCTTCCCGAGACCATAGACCCTGAGCCTTCAGGGACTCCCAGACCGCGCCCCAGCCTAAGAGGCTGGCGTCGGTTGTGACAATGATCAACTCCGGTCTTCGGAAACTCATTCCCTGAGACAGGTGATCCTGAGACAACCACCAGAGGAGTGAGTCTCTGGTTTTCTGGTCCATCTGAATCTGGGGAGAAAAATCTGCATAATCCCCATTCCATTGTTTGAGCATGCACAGTTGCAATGGTCTTAAATGAATTCGAGCAAAGGGAACCACGTCCATTGCCGCAACCATTAGTCCTATTACCTCCATACACTGAGCTATGGAGGGTTGAGGAATGGATTGAAGAACTCGACAAGTGTTCAAAAGGTTTAATTTCCTGACCTCCGTCAGAAAGATTTTCATTTCTACTGAGTCTATTATTGTTCCCAGGAAGGGAACCCTTGTGAACGGGGACAGAGAACTTTTTTCTATGTTCACCTTCCACCCGTGAGACCTTAGAAAGGCTAGAACAATGTCCGTATGAGCCCTTGCTTTGAGAAAGGACGACGCCGGTATTAAAATGTCGTCTAGGTAAGGTGCTACTGCAATGCCCCTTGGCCTTAGCACCGCTAGAAGGGACCCTAGCACCTTTGTGAAAATTCTGGGAGCAGTGGCCAATCCGAATGGAAGAGCCACAAACTGGTAATGCTTGTCCAGAAAGGCGAACCTCAGAAACTGATGGTGATCTTTGTGGATAGGAATATGCAGGTACGCATCCTTTAAGTCCACGGTAGTCATATATTGACCCTCCTGGATCATTGGTAAAATTGTCCGAATGGTTTCCATTTTGAATGATGGAACTCTGAGGAATTTGTTTAGGATCTTTAAATCCAGAATTGGCCTGAAAGTTCCTTCCTTTTTGGGAACTACAAACAGATTTGAGTAAAATCCCAGTCCTTGTTCTGCTGTTGGAACTGGGTGTATCACTCCCATTTTTAAAAGGTCTTCTATGCAATGTAAGAATACCTGTCTCTTTATCTGGTCTAAAGATGAGCGAGACATGTGGAACCTTCCCCTGAGAGACAATTTCTAGTGCCCAGGGGTCCGGAACATCTCTTGCCCAGGCCTGAGCAAAGAGAGAAAGTCTGCCCCCTACTAGATCCGGTCCCGGATCGGGGGCTACCCTTTCATGCTGTCTTGGTAGCAGCAGCAGGCTTTTTGGCCTCTTTACCCTTGTTCCAGCCTTGCAATTGTTTCCATGCTGGTTTGGGTTGGGATGCGTTACCCTCTTGCCTAGAGGCTGTAGAGGTAGAAGCCGGTCCATTCCTGAAATTGCGAAAGGTACGAAAAACAGAATTTATGTTTACCTGATAAATTACTTTCTCCAACGGTGTGTCCGGTCCACGGCGTCATCCTTACTTGTGGGATATTCTCTTCCCCAACAGGAAATGGCAAAGAGCCCAGCAAAGCTGGTCACATGATCCCTCCTAGGCTCCGCCTACCCCAGTCATTCGACCGACGTAAAGGAGGAATATTTGCATAGGAGAAACCATATGATACCGTGGTGACTGTAGTTAAAGAAAATAAATTATCAGACCTGATTAAAAAACCAGGGCGGGCCGTGGACCGGACACACCGTTGGAGAAAGTAATTTATCAGGTAAACATAAATTCTGTTTTCTCCAACATAGGTGTGTCCGGTCCACGGCGTCATCCTTACTTGTGGGAACCAATACCAAAGCTTTAGGACACGGATGAAGGGAGGGAGCAAATCAGGTCACCTAAATGGAAGGCACCACGGCTTGCAAAACCTTTCTCCCAAAAATAGCCTCAGAAGAAGCAAAAGTATCAAACTTGTAAAATTTGGTAAAAGTGTGCAGTGAAGACCAAGTCGCTGCCCTACATATCTGATCAACAGAAGCCTCGTTCTTGAAGGCCCATGTGGAAGCCACAGCCCTAGTGGAATGAGCTGTGATTCTTTCAGGAGGCTGCCGTCCGGCAGTCTCATAAGCCAATCTGATGATGCTTTTAATCCAAAAAGAGAGAGAGGTAGAAGTTGCTTTTTGACCTCTCCTTTTACCAGAATAAACAACAAACAAGGAAGATGTTTGTCTAAAATCCTTTGTAGCATCTAAATAGAATTTTAGAGCGCGAACAACATCCAAATTGTGCAACAAACGTTCCTTCTTTGAAACTGGATTCGGACACAAAGAAGGCACGACTATCTCCTGGTTAATGTTTTTGTTAGAAACAACTTTCGGAAGAAAACCAGGTTCAGTACGTAAAACCACCTTATCTGCATGGAACACCAGATAAGGAGGAGAACACTGCAGAGCAGATAATTCTGAAACTCTTCTAGCAGAAGAAATTGCAACCAAAAACAAAACTTTCCAAGATAATAACTTAATATCAACGGAATGTAAGGGTTCAAACGGAACCCCCTGAAGAACTGAAAGAACTAAGTTGAGACTCCAAGGAGGAGTCAAAGGTTTGTAAACAGGCTTGATTCTAACCAGAGCCTGAACAAAGGCTTGAACATCTGGCACAGCTGCCAGCTTTTTGTGAAGTAACACAGACAAGGCAGAAATCTGTCCCTTCAAGGAACTTGCAGATAATCCTTTCTCCAATCCTTCTTGAAGAAAGGATAGAATCTTAGGAATTTTTACCTTGTCCCAAGGGAATCCTTTAGATTCACACCAACAGATATATTTTTTCCATATTTTGTGGTAAATTTTTCTAGTTACAGGCTTTCTGGCCTGAACAAGAGTATCAATAACAGAATCTGAGAACCCTCGTTTTGATAAGATCAAGCGTTCAATCTCCAAGCAGTCAGTTGGAGTGAGACCAGATTCGGATGTTCGAACGGACCTTGAACAAGAAGGTCTCGTCTCAAAGGTAGCTTCCATGGTGGAGCCGATGACATATTCACCAGGTCTGCATACCAAGTCCTGCGTGGCCACGCAGGAGCTATCAAGATCACCGATGCCCTCTCCTGATTGATCCTGGCTACCAGCCTGGGGATGAGAGGAAACGGCGGGAATACATAAGCTAGTTTGAAGGTCCAAGGTGCTACTAGTGCATCTACTAGAGTCGCCTTGGGATCCCTGGATCTGGACCCGTAGCAAGGAACCTTGAAGTTCTGACGAGAGGCCATCAGATCCATGTCTGGAATGCCCCACAGTTGAGTAATTTGGGCAAAGATTTCCGGATGGAGTTCCCACTCCCCCGGATGTAATGTCTGACGACTCAGAAAATCCGCTTCCCAATTTTCCACTCCTGGGATGTGGATTGCAGACAGGTGGCAGGAGTGAGTCTCCGCCCATTGAATGATTTTGGTCACTTCTTCCATCGCCAGGGAACTCCTTGTTCCCCCCTGATGGTTGATGTACGCAACAGTCGTCATGTTGTCTGATTGAAACCGTATGAACTTGGCCTTTGCTAGCTGAGGCCAAGCCTTGAGAGCATTGAGTATCGCTCTCAGTTCCAGAATATTTATCGGTAGAAGAGATTCTTCCCGAGACCAAAGACCCTGAGCTTTCAGGGGTCCCCAGACCGCGCCCCAGCCCATCAGACTGGCGTCGGTCGTGACAATGACCCACTCTGGCCTGCGGAAGCTCATCCCTTGTGACAGGTTGTCCAGGGACAGCCACCAACGGAGTGAATCTCTGGTCCTCTGATTTACTTGTATCGTCGGAGACAAGTCTGTATAGTCCCCATTCCACTGACTGAGCATGCACAGTTGTAATGGTCTTAGATGAATGCGCGCAAAAGGAACTATGTCCATTGCCGCTACCATCAAACCTATTACTTCCATGCACTGCGCTATGGAAGGAAGAGGAACGGAATTAAGTATTTGACAAGAGTTTAGAAGTTTTGTTTTTCTGGCCTCTGTCAGAAAAATCCTCATTTCTAAGGAGTCTATTATTGTTCCCAAGAAGGGAACCCTTGTTGACGGAGATAGAGAACTCTTTTCTACGTTCACTTTCCATCCGTGAGATCTGAGAAAGGCCAGGACTATGTCCGTGTGAGCCTTTGCTTGAGGAAGGGACGACGCTTGAATCAGAATGTCGTCCAAGTAAGGTACTACTGCAATGCCCCTTGGTCTTAGCACCGCTAGAAGGGACCCTAGTACCTTTGTGAAAATCCTTGGAGCAGTGGCTAATCCGAAAGGAAGTGCCACGAACTGGTAATGCTTGTCCAGGAATGCGAACCTTAGGAACCGATGATGTTCCTTGTGGATAGGAATATGTAGATACGCATCCTTTAAATCCACCGTGGTCATGAATTGACCTTCCTGGATGGAAGGAAGAATTAATGGAACAGGATGAATCACTCCCATTTTTAACAGGTCTTCTACACAATGTAAGAATGCCTGTTTTTTTATGTGGTCTGAAGACAATTGAGACCTGTGGAACCTCCCCCTTGGGGGAAGCCCCTTGAATTCCAGAAGATAACCTTGGGAGACTATTTCTAGTGCCCAAGGATCCAGAACATCTCTTGCCCAAGCCTGAGCGAAGAGAGAGAGTCTGCCCCCCACCAGATCCGGTCCCGGATCGGGGGCCAACATTTCATGCTGTCTTGGTAGCAGTGGCAGGTTTCTTGGCAAGCTTTCCCTTGTTCCAGCCTTGCATTGGTCTCCAGGCTGGCTTGGCTTGAGAAGTATTACCCTCTTGCTTAGAGGACGTAGCACTTGGGGCTGGTCCGTTTCTACGAAAGGGACGAAAATTAGGTTTATTTTTGGCCTTGAAAGACCTATCCTGAGGAAGGGCGTGGCCCTTACCCCCAGTGATATCAGAGATAATCTCTTTCAAGTCAGGGCCAAACAGCGTTTTCCCCTTGAAAGGAATGTTAAGCAATTTGTTCTTGGAAGACGCATCCGCTGACCAAGATTTCAACCAAAGCGCTCTGCGCGCCACAATAGCAAACCCAGAATTTTTCGCCGCTAACCTAGCCAATTGCAAAGTGGCGTCTAGGGTGAAAGAATTAGCCAATTTGAGAGCACGGATTCTGTCCATAATCTCCTCATAAGGAGGAGAATCACTAGTGATCGCCTTTTCTAGCTCATCGAACCAGAAACACGCGGCTGTAGTGACAGGGACAATGCATGAAATTGGTTGTAGAAGGTAACCCTGCTGAACAAACATCTTTTTAAGCAAACCTTCTAATTTTTTATCCATAGGATCTTTGAAAGCACAACTATCTTCTATGGGTATAGTGGTGCGTTTGTTTAAAGTAGAAACCGCCCCCTCGACCTTGGGGACTGTCTGCCATAAGTCCTTTCTGGGGTCGACCATAGGAAACAATTTTTTAAATATGGGGGGAGGGACGAAAGGTATACCGGGCCTTTCCCATTCTTTATTTACAATGTCCGCCACCCGCTTGGGTATAGGAAAAGCTTCTGGGGGCCCCGGGACCTCTAGGAACTTGTCCATTTTACATAGTTTCTCTGGGATGATCAAATTCTCACAATCACCCAGAGTGGATAACACCTCCTTAAGCAGAGCGCGGAGATGTTCCAACTTAAATTTAAATGTAATCACATCAGGTTCAGCTTGTTGAGAAATTTTCCCTGAATCTGAAATTTCTCCCTCAGACAAAACCTCCCTGGCCCCCTCAGACTGGTGTAGGGGCCCTTCAGAAACAATATCATCAGCGTCCTCATGCTCTTCAGTATTATCTAAAACAGAGCAGTCGCGCTTACGCTGATAAGTGGGCATTTTGGCTAAAATGTTTTTGATAGAATTATCCATTACAGCCGTTAATTGTTGCATAGTAAGGAGTATTGGCGCGCTAGATGTACTAGGGGCCTCCTGAGTGGGCAAGACTGGTGTAGACGAAGGAGGGGATGATGCAGTACCATGCTTACTCCCCTCACTTGAGGAATCATCTTGGGCATCATTTTCTCTAAATTTTGTGTCACATAAATCACATCTATTTAAATGAGAAGGAACCTTGGCTTCCCCACATTCAGAACACAGTCTATCTGGTAGTTCAGACATGTTAAACAGGCATAAACTTGATAACAAAGTACAAAAAACGTTTTAAAATAAAACCGTTACTGTCACTTTAAATTTTAAACTGAACACACTTTATTACTGCAATTGCGAAAAAGTATGAAGGAATTGTTCAAAATTCACCAAAATTTCACCACAGTGTCTTAAAGCCTTAAAAGTATTGCACACCAAATTTGGAAGCTTTAACCCTTAAAATAACGGAACCGGAGCCGTTTTTATCTTTAACCCCTTTACAGTCCCTGGTATCTGCTTTGCTGAGACCCAACCAAGCCCAAAGGGGAATACGATACCAAATGACGCCTTCAGAAAGTCTTTTCTATGTATCAGAGCTCCTCACACATGCGACTGCATGTCATGCTTCTCAAAAACAAGTGCGCAATACCGGCGCGAAAATGAGACTCTGCCTATGATTAGGGAAAGCCCCTAGAGAATAAGGTGTCCAAAACAGTGCCTGCCGATATTATTTTACAAAATACCCAGATTAAAATGATTCCTCAAGGCTAAATATGTTTATATATGAATCGATTTAGCCCAGAAAATGTCTACAGTCTTAAAAAGCCCTTGTGAAGCCCTTATTTACTGTCTGTAATAAAAATGGCTTACCGGATCCCATAGGGAAAATGACAGCTTCCAGCATTACATCGTCTTGTTAGAATGTGTCATACCTCAAGCAGCAAAATTCTGCTCACTGTTCCCTCAACTGAAGTTAATTCCTCTCAACAGTCCTGTGTGGAACAGCCATCGATTTTAGTAACGGTTGCTAAAATCATTTTCCTCTTACAAACAGAAATCTTCATCTCTTTTCTGTTTCAGAGTAAATAGTACATACCAGCACTATTTTAAAATAACAAACTCTTGATTGAATAATAAAAACTACAGTTAAACACTAAAAAACTCTAAGCCATCTCCGTGGAGATGTTGCCTGTACAACGGCAAAGAGAATGACTGGAGTAGGCGGAGCCTAGGAGGGATCATGTGACCAGCTTTGCTGGGCTCTTTGCCATTTCCTGTTGGGGAAGAGAATATCCCACAAGTAAGGATGACGCCGTGGACCGGACACACCTATGTTGGAGAAATTAGACTTATTTTTAGCTTTGAGAGGTCTATCCTGTGGAAGGGCATGTCCCTTTCCCCCAGTGATATCTGAAATAATTTCTTTCAACTCTACGCGCCACTATTGTGAAACCAGAATTTTTCGCCGCTAATTTAGCTAACTGAAAAGCGGCATCTGTAATGAAAGAATTAGCCAACTTCAGGGCGTGAATTCTATCCATGACTTCATCATAAGAAGTCTCCTTCTGGAGCGAGTTTTCAAATTCCTCAAACCAAAAAGCAGCTGCAGTGGTTACAGGAATAATGCAAGAAATTGGTTGAAGAAGAAAACCTTGTTGAACAAAAATTTTCTTAAGTAAACCTTCTAATTTTTTATCCATAGGATCTTTGAAAGCGCAACTGTCTTCTATTGGTATAGTTGTGCGCTTAGCTAGCGTTGAAACTGCCCCCTCTACCTTAGGGACCGTCTGCCACGCGTCCCTTCTGGGGTCAACAATGGGGAACATTTTCTTAAATATAGGAGGGGGAACAAAAGGTACACCTGGCTTCTCCCACTGCTTATTCACTATATCTGCCACCCTCTTAGGTATCGGAAACGCATCAGTGTGTACTGGGACCTCTAAGAATTTATCCATCTTACACAATTTTTCTGGGACCACCAAAGGTTCACAATCATCAAGTGTAGCTATGACCTCCTTAAGTAGGGCGCGGAGGTGTTCTAGCTTAAATTTAAATGCTATGGAATCAGGCTCTGCCTGCTGAGAAACTTTTCCTGTGTCAGAAATTTCTCCCTCAGACAGGCCCTCCCTCACCGCCAAGTCAGATTGATGTGAGGGCACTACAGATAAATTATCCTCTGCGTCTGCTTGCTCATTTTCTGTATTTAAAACTGAGCAATCACGCTTCCTAGGAAAAGCTGGCAGTTTGGATAAAAATGCTGCGAGAGAATTATCCATTACTGCTGCAAACTGCTGCATAGTAATAGCAATTGGTGCGCTAGATGTACTGCGCATCGCTTGCGCGGGCATAGCTGGTGTTGACACAGAAGGAGAGGATAGTGAGCTATTCTCACTACCTTCAGCTAAAGAATCATCTTGGGCTATATCTTTAAGTGTGATTGTACGGTCCTTAAGCTGTTTGGACGCTATGGCACATTTCACACATAAATTTAATGGGGGAACCACCTTGGCCTTTGAACATACAAAACATAGATTATCTGAAGGGTCAGACATGTTTGACAGACTTAAACAGATCTTCAATGCAATAAAAAATATTTTTTACAAAACCGTTACTGTGTCTTTAAATAATAAAAGTGCACACTTTATTATTGAAATATCAAAAAACCATCAAATAAACATCCGATTTTAATGAAATTTTCAGACCAATTAACCCCTTAATGCCCAAACCGGAGCTAATAACAGCAATTAACCGGTTAAACACACTACAGTACTATGCCACAGCTTCCACTGTGGCCTTTACCTTCCTTAGGGATTATTTTAGTAGGAAATAAGCCTCTCTGGAGTCTTTTCTGATGCCTCTGGACTCCCCACGTGAAGCTGCATGAACTGCGCAATTGAAAATGAGGCCTCCTCCCTCTTCATTCCAGAGTGGAGGGGCCTTTCTGACTAGATTAGGTGTCCAAATAAGTGCCAGGTGCAAATTAAACCCCAAAAGTGTTTTAAAGTCTGAAAAAACACATTAAATATAGTGAAAAACATGCTAAAAAGCAATCGATTATGCCCACAAAAGTGTCAACCAGCATAGAGCCCTTAATATAAGCCCTAATCTTATACAGAGTCTAAGAAACATGGCTTACCTATCCCAGAGGGGATTACTGACAGTCTTCTAGCATTACTAGGTCTTGTTAGAAAAATGACTGATCATACCTGAAGCAGTTAAGCCTGCAAACTGTTCCCCCCAACTGAAGTTCTCTGGTTTCAACAGTCCTGCATGGGAACAGCAATGGATTTTAGTTACTGATGATAAAATCATATTCCTCTCGGCAGAAATCTTCTCACTTTCTGCTGCAGAATAAATAGTACAAGCCGGCACTATTTTAAAATAAAAAACTCTTGATAGAAGAATAAAAAACTACAACTAAACACCACATACTCTTTACCACCCCCGTGGAGATGCTACTAGTTAGAGCGGCAAAGAGAATGACTGGGGGGGCGGAGCCTGAGGGGAGCTATATGGACAGCTTTGCTGTGTGCTCTCTTTGCCACTTCCTGTAGGGATTGAGAATATCCCACAAGTAAGGATGAAGCCGTGGACCGGATACACCAATGTAGGAGAAATAATTAATGACCAGGGTGCCGATGAAGTTAGAAATAGGGCACCTATAAGCTCATCTTATAGCTGGATATCCCATGCTCCCAGTCAAATATATGATAGGTCATAGCACTTTAAACTATGCTTTCATGGTAGATGAATCACAGGTTATAGCCCTTTAAACTATGTCTCCATGGTGTTTCTCCCTGATTGTCATTTGTGAACACAGATCAATGATAGCAGTTAATTGAGATCCATTAATCTGACACAGGACGTTTGCACAGAATTATTCATGTTAGTGGATATATGACTAATCACCAATACTATAGAGGTTGTGTTATGTGTAAGGGTAATTGCCCATGTTTTATCTGCATTTTAACTATATCAGTTATATCTTTTTTTAGTGTTGGACTAAATCTAGCTTATCAAACTGTATTTATACAGTGTATGCCAGAGTAATTTTACTTACATGATAACATTGTAAAAATGCGGAAATAAAAAAGGGCGCGTTGCTCACAAGAACATCATAAATTCAGAAATCACAGCTTTGCAGACCGAGAAAGGCTAGTGGGCAGGGTTGAAAAAATCCTTGACAGACAGTTATTAATGTGCTGTCGCTTTGCAGTGCTGCTCTGTATTTGACTGTTCTCTTAAAACAGCGCTTTGTTTTGGCTATACTGTGTTATGGAAAACATACAAAGTGCAGACAGAGCACAGTGCTGTTTAAAGAGAATAGCTTGATGCAGAGCAGCACCGCAACGTGAAAGCGCCAAAAGTTCTTGCATGTGTCCCATTCTTTCTGCAGACATGCTGCATTTTCTGTGATGACATCTCAGATCTCAGCATGTTCTGCCTTGGGGCGTATTGGTACTGATAATTTATTGTAGGCTCTAATATTCGTACTTACAGTGCGTTTCCACTGACAATATTGACACATAAACAACTTCCTGTAGCTGTTCTTTAGCCCACCCACAGTGGCAATTCTGATTGAACCATGTATGTCCATAAGTATTCATCTATGACAGTTTCCATAAGAGGGGTGGTTTGTACTGAGTGGTGTAGGGTCATGTACAACTACATTGTTCATGTGGTTTTGTTACTATGACTACAGTTTTGGGCACCATTTTCACAGGTGTGTTCACTTGTTCAGGTTAGTCTGAAGAGGTGATTGCCCCAAGAATGTCACCACAATAAAGGAGAAAAACAAAATGTATGCTTACCTGATAAATTCCTTTCTCCTGTAGTGTGGTCAGTCCACGGGTCATCATTACTTGTGGGATATTTGCTCCTCCCCAACAGGAAGTGCAAGAGGATCACCCAAGCAGATCCGCCATATAGCTCCTCCCCTCTACGTCACACCCAGTCCTTCGACCGAGAACCAACGAGAAAGGAGAAGCTAAAGGGTGCAGTGGTGACTGGAGTATAATTTAAAAATTTAGACCTGCCATAAAAAACAGGGCGGGCCGTGGACTGACCACACTACAGGAGAAAGGAATTTATCAGGTAAGCATAAATTTTGTTTTCTCCTGTTAAGTGTGGTCAGTCCACGGGTCATCATTACTTGTGGGATACCAATACCAAAGCTAAAGTACACGGATGACGGGAGGGACAGGCAGGATCTTTATACGGAAGGAACCACTGCCTGAAGAACCTTTCTCCCAAAAACAGCCTCCGAAGAAGCAAAAGTGTCAAATTTGTAAAATTTGGAAAAAGTATGAAGCGAAGACCAAGTTGCAGCCTTGCAAATCTGTTCAACAGAGGCCTCATTCTTAAAGGCCCAAGTGGAAGCCACAGCTCTAGTGGAATGAGCTGTAATTCTTTCAGGAGGCTGCTGTCCAGCAGTCTCATAAGCTAAACGTATTATGCTACGAAGCCAAAAAGAGAGAGAGGTAGCAGAAGCTTTTTGACCTCTCCTCTGACCAGAATAAACGACAAACAGGGAAGACGTTTGTCGAAAATCTTTAGTTGCCTGTAAATAAAATTTCAAGGCACGAACTACATCCAGATTGTGTAGAAGTCGTTCCTTCTTTGAAGAAGGATTTGGACACAAGGATGGAACAACAATCTCTTGATTGATATTCCTGTTAGTGACTACCTTAGGTAAAAACCCAGGTTTAGTACGCAGAACTACCTTGTCTGAGTGAAAAATCAGATAAGGAGAATCACAATGTAAGGCTGATAACTCAGAGACTCTTCGAGCCGAGGAAATAGCCATTAAAAACAGAACTTTCCAAGATAACAATTTTATATCAATGGAATGAAGGGGTTCAAACGGAACACCCTGTAAAACGTTAAGAACTAGGTTTAAACTCCATGGTGGAGCAACAGTTTTAAACACAGGCTTAATCCTGGCCAAAGCCTGACAAAAAGCCTGAACGTCTGGAACTTCTGACAGACGTTTGTGTAACAGAATGGACAGAGCTGAAATCTGTCCCTTTAAGGAACTAGCGGATAAACCCTTTTCTAAACCTTCTTGTAGAAAAGACAATATCCTAGGAATCCTAACCTTACTCCAAGAGTAACCTTTGGATTCGCACCAATATAGGTATTTACGCCATATTTTATGGTAAATCTTTCTGGTAACAGGCTTCCTAGCCTGTATTAAGGTATCAATTACTGACTCAGAAAATCCACGTTTTGATAAAATCAAGCGTTCAATTTCCAGGCAGTCAGCTTCAGAGAAAATAGATTTTGATGTTTGAAGGGACCCTGAATCAGAAGGTCCTGTCTCAGAGGCAGAGACCAAGGTGGACAGGATGACATGTCCACTAGATCTGCATACCAGGTCCTGCGTGGCCACGCAGGCGCTATTAGAATCACCGATGCTCTCTCCTGTTTGATCCTGGCAATCAATCGAGGAAGCATCGGGAAGGGTGGAAACACATAAGCCATCCCGAAGGTCCAAGGTGCTGTCAAAGCATCTACCAGGGCCGCTCCCGGATCCCTGGATCTGGACCCGTAACAAGGAAGCTTGGCGTTCTGTCGAGACGCCATGAGATCTATTTCTGGTTTGCCCCAACGTTGAAGTATTTGGGCAAAGACCTCCGGATGAAGTTCCCACTCCCCCGGATGAAAAGTCTGACGACTTAGGAAATCCGCCTCCCAGTTCTCCACTCCCGGGATGTGGATTGCTGATAGGTGGCAAGAGTGAGACTCTGCCCAGCGAATTATCTTTGATACTTCCATCATCGCTAGGGAGCTTCTTGTCCCTCCTTGATGGTTGATGTAAGCTACAGTCGTGATGTTGTCCGACTGAAACCTGATGAACCCCCGAGTTGTTAACTGGGGCCAAGCCAGAAGGGCATTGAGAACTGCTCTCAATTCCAGAATGTTTATTGGCAGGAGACTCTCCTCCTGAGTCCATGATCCCTGAGCCTTCAGAGAATTCCAGACAGCGCCCCAACCTAGCAGGCTGGCGTCTGTTGTTACAATTGTCCAATCTGGCCTGCTGAATGGCATCCCCCTGGACAGATGTGGCCGAGAAAGCCACCATAGAAGAGAATTTCTGGTCTCTTGATCCAGATTCAGAGTAGGGGACAAATCTGAGTAATCCCCATTCCACTGACTTAGCATGCACAATTGCAGTGGTCTGAGATGTAGGCGTGCAAAGGGTACTATGTCCATTGCCGCTACCATTAAGCCGATCACCTCCATGCATTGAGCCACTGACGGGTGTTGAATGGAATGAAGGACACGGCAAGCATTTTGAAGCTTTGTTAACCTGTCTTCTGTCAGGTAGATCTTCATTTCTACAGAATCTATAAGCGTCCCCAAGAAGGGAACTCTTGTGAGTGGAAAAAGAGAACTCTTCTTTTTGTTTACCTTCCACCCATGCGATCTTAGAAATGCCAGTACTAACTCTGTATGAGACTTGGCAGTTTGAAAGCTTGAAGCTTGAATCAGAATGTCGTCTAGGTACGGAGCTACCGAAATTCCTCGTGGTCTTAGCACCGCCAGAAGAGCACCCAGAACCTTTGTGAAGATTCTTGGAGCCGTAGCCAACCCGAATGGAAGAGCTACAAACTGGTAATGCCTGTCTAGGAAGGCAAACCTTAGATACCGGTAATGATCTTTGTGAATCGGTATGTGAAGGTAGGCATCCTTTAAATCCACTGTGGTCATGTACTGACCCTTTTGGATCATGGGTAGAATTGTCCGAATAGTTTCCATTTTGAACGATGGAACTCTTAGGAATTTGTTTAGGATCTTTAAATCCAAGATTGGTCTGAAGGTTCCTTCTTTCTTGGGAACCACAAACAGATTTGAGTAAAACCCCTGTCCGTGTTCCGACCGCGGAACCGGATGGATTACTCCCATTAGTAACAGATCTTGTACACAGCGTAGAAACGCCTCCTTCTTTATTTGGTTTGTTGACAACCTTGACAGATGGAATCTCCCTTTTGGGGGAGAGGATTTGAAGTCCAGAAGATATCCCTGAGATATGATCTCTAACGCCCAGGGATCCTGGACATCTCTTGCCCAAGCCTGGGCGAAGAGAGAAAGTCTGCCCCCCACTAGATCCGTTCCCGGATCGGGGGCCCTCAATTCATGCTGTCTTAGGGGCAGCAGCAGGTTTTCTGGCCTGCTTGCCCTTGTTCCAGGACTGGTTAGGTCTCCAGCCTTGTCTGTAGCGAGCAACAGCTCCTTCCTGCTTAGGTGCAGAGGAAGTTGATGCTGCTCCTGCCTTAAAATTACGAAAGGAACGAAAATTAGACTATCTAGCCCTAGGTTTGGCTCTGTCTTGAGGCAGGGCATGGCCTTTACCTCCTGTAATGTCAGCGATAATTTCTTTCAAACCGGGCCCGGATAAGGTCTGCCCTTTGAAAGGTATGTTAAGTAACTTAGATTTAGAAGTAACGTCAGCTGACCAGGATTTTAGCCACAGTGCTCTGCGTGCCTGAATGGCGAATCCGGAATTCTTAGCCGTAAGTTTAGTTAAATGTACTACGGCATCTGAAACAAATGAATTAGCTAGCTTAAGTGTTTTAAGCCTGTTTGAAATTTCCTCTATAGTTATTGAGTCAAGAGTCTCTTCCAGGGACTCGGACCAAAAAGCGGCCGCGGCCGTGACAGACGCAATATATGCAAGGGGTTGCAATATAAAACCTTGTTGAACAAACATTTTCTTAAGGTAACCCTCTAATTTTTTATCCATTGGATCTGAAAAGGCACAGCTATCCTCCACCGGGATAGTGGTACGCTTAGCCAGAGTAGAAACCGCTCCCTCCACCTTAGGGATCGTCTGCCATAAGTCCCGTATGGTGGCGTCTATTGGAAACATTTTTCTAAATACAGGAGGGGGGGGAAAGGGTACACCGGGCCTATCCCACTCCTTAGTAATTATCTCTGTAAGCCTCTTAGGTATAGGAAATACGTCAGTACTCGCCGGTACCGCATAGTATCTATCCAGCCTACATAATTTCTCTGGTATTGCAACGGTGTTACAATCATTCAGAGCCGCTAATACCTCCCCTAGCAGTACGCGGAGGTTTTCAAGCTTAAACTTAAAATTAGAAATGTCTGAATCCACTCTATTGGGATCAGAACCGTCACCTGCAGATTGAAGCTCTCCGTCCTCATGTTCCGCATACTGTGACGCAGTATCTGACATGGCCCTAATATTATCAGCGCACTCTGTTCTCACCCCAGAGTGGTCACGCTTCCCTCTAAGTTCTGGTAATTTAGACAAAACTTCAGTCATAACATTAGCCATGTCCTGCAATGTGATTTGTAATGGCCGCCCTGAAGTACCCGTCGTTACAATATCACGCACCTCCCGAGCGGGAGATGCAGGTACTGACACGTGAGGGGAGTTAGTCGGCATAACTTTCCTCTCGTTGTCTGGTGAATGATGTTCAATTTGTACAGATTGACTTTTATTTAAAGTAGCATCAATGCAATTAGTACATAAATTTCTATTGGGCTCCACTTTGGCTTTAGCACATATAGCACAGAGATATTCCTCTGAGTCAGACATGTTTAACACACTAGCAATTAAACCAGCAAACTTGGAAATACTTTCAATTCACTTTACAAATAGTATGAAAAAAAAAAAAACGTACTGTGCCTTTAAGAAGCACAGAAGTTATGACAGTTGAGTACAATAAAACGGATAAACTATAAAATCAAATTCTTTCCGGTAAAAATACAATTTTAGCAAAGGATTGCCCCCATTAGTAATGGATAACTAACCCTTTAATAGCAGAAAAAATGTACAGAATATAACGTTTTTTATCACAGTCACAGCACAATCTCACAGGTCTGCTGTGAGTGATTACCTCCCTCAAAATAACTTTTGAAGACCCTTGAGCTCTGTGGAGACGAACCGGATCATGCAGGGAAGAAAACAGATTTGTGACTGAATTTTTGATGCGTAGTAAAAGCGCCAAATTAAGCCCCTCCCCCTCACACACAACAGTGAGGGAGATCAGTAAACTGTCTTAAATTAAATAAAATGCCCGCCAAGTGGATAAAAATAGTGCCCAAACAATTTTTCACCCAGTACCTCAGTAAATTAAACGATTTAACATGCCAGCAAAAACGTTTAACATCAAATAAATGAATTGTCATAGAAAGCCTGCTGCTAGCCGTTTTCACTGCAAAATAGGCTAAAGTTTTATGCATACAGTATTATTCCAGTGAAGTGCCATTCCCCAGAATACTGAAGTGAAAATACACATACATGACAGCCTGATACCAGTTGCTACTACTGCATTTAAGGCTGAACTTACATTATATAGGTATTGGCAGTATTTTCTAGTCAATTCCATTCCTCAGAAAATAATATGCTGCTACATACCTCTTTGCAGGTGAACCTGCCCGCTGTCCCCTGATCTGAAGTTTACCTCACTCCTCAGATGGCCGAGAACAGCAACATGATCTTAACTACTCCGGTTAAAATCATACAGAAACTCAGGTAGATTCTTCTTCAAATTCTCCCTGAGAAGGAACAACACACTCCGGTATAATCACCACAGTCCTCTCACACATCCTATCTATTAGTTGGGTGCAAGAGAATGACTGGGTGTGACGTAGAGGGGAGGAGCTATATGGCGGATCTGCTTGGGTGATCCTCTTGCACTTCCTGTTGGGGAGGAGCAAATATCCCACAAGTAATGATGACCCGTGGACTGACCACACTTAACAGGAGAAAGAAGTTTGTCTTCAATCCAGCAAGTGCAGTCTGTATATATATATATATATATATATATATATATATATATATAGTATATCCTATATTATAAAAGGCCAGGTATGTTTGTCCGATGCAGTCATGCTCAGTAGAGACTGCAGCAAACATACCTGGCCGTAAGGAAGGATCAGCAGTAACCGCCGTGAGGATCAGACAGCAGAGAGGGTGGGTGGGGGCTGACGAGAGGGGGGTGGGGTGTGGCTGGGCGGGCCCAGGACTGCTGTATTGCAGAAAAACATAAATTATGCTTACCTGATAATTTCCTTTTCTTCTGATGGAAAGAGTCCACAGCTGCATTAATTAATTTTGGGAAATAGCTCAGAAACTCTACGAGCAGAAGAAATAGCAACCAAAAACAAAACTTTCCAAGATAACTATGGAATGCATGGGTTCAAACGGAACCCCTTGAAGAACATTTAGAACTAAATTCAAACTCCAGGGTGGAGCAATAGGTCTAAACACAGGCTTGATCCTAATTAGAGCCTGGCAAAAAGACTGAACGTCTGGAACATCCAAACGTTTGTGTAGCAAAATAGACAAAGCAGAAATTTGTCCCTTTAAGGAACTCGCTGATAATCCCTTCTTCAATCCTTCTTGGAGAAAGGACAGAGTCCTTGGAATCCTAACTTTACTCCATGAGTAGCCCTTGGATTCACACCAAAAAAGATATTTGCACCATATCTTATGATAGATCTTTCTGGTTACAGGCTTACGTGCCTGAATCAAAGTATTTATGACCGAATCAGAGAAACCCCGCTTAGATAAAATCAAGCGTTCAATCTCCAAGCAGTCAGCTGCAGAGAAATTAGATTTGGATGTTGGAAAGGACCTTGAATGAGAAGGTCCTGTCTTACTGGAAACGTCCTCGGAGGCAGAGAGGACATGTCCACTAGATCTGCATACCAAGTCCTGCGTGGCCACGCAGGCGCGATTAGAATTACTGAAGCTCTCTCCTGTTTGATCCGAGCAATCACCCGGGGAAGGAGAGGAAACGGTGGAAACACATAAGCCAGGCTGAACGACCAAGGTACTGAAAGGGCATCTATCAGTTCGGCCTGAGGATCCCTCGACCTGGATCCGTATCTTGTGAGCTTTGCATCCTGTCGAGACGCCATCAGATCAAATTCTGGTCTGCCCCATCGGAGAATCAGTGAGGCAAATACCTCCAGATGGAGTTCCCACTCCCCCGGATGAAAAGCCTGTCGGCTTAAAAACATAATTTATGCTTACCTGATAAATTCCTTTCTTCTGTAGTGTGATCAGTCCACGGGTCATCATTACTTCTGGGATATTAACTCCTCCCCAACAGGAAGTGCAAGAGGATTCACCCAGCAGAGCTGCATATAGCTCCTCCCCTCTACGTCACTCCCAGTCATTCGACCAAGGACCAACGAGAAAGGAAAAGCCAAGGGTGAAGTGGTGACTGGAGTATAAATTAAAAAATATTTACCTGCCTTAAAACAGGGCGGGCCGTGGACTGATCACACTACAGAAGAAAGGAATTTATCAGGTAAGCATAAATTATGTTTTCTTCTGTTAAGTGTGATCAGTCCACGGGTCATCATTACTTCTGGGATACCAATACCAAAGCAAAAGTACACGGATGACGGGAGGGATAGGCAGGCTCTTTATACAGAAGGAACCACTGCCTGAAGAACCTTTCTCCCAAAAATAGCCTCCGATGAAGCAAAAGTGTCAAATTTGTAAAATTTGGAAAAAGTATGAAGCGAAGACCAAGTTGCAGCCTTGCAAATCTGTTCAACAGAGGCCTCATTCTTAAAGGCCCAAGTAGAAGCCACAGCTCTAGTGGAATGAGCTGTAATCCTTTCAGGAGGCTGCTGTCCAGCAGACTCATAAGCTAAACGAATTATGCTACGAAGCCAAAAAGAAAGAGAGGTAGCAGAAGCTTTTTGACCTCTCCTCTGTCCAGAGTAAACGACAAACAGAGAAGACGTTTGTCGAAATTCCTTAGTTCCCTGTAAGTAAAATTTTAGAGCACGGACTACATCCAGGTTGTGCAGTAGACGTTCCTTCTTCGAAGAAGGATTTGGGCATAAAGAAGGAACAACAATCTCTTGATTGATATTCCTCTTAGTAACTACCTTAGGTAAGAACCCAGGTTTAGTACGCAGAACTACCTTATCCGAATGAAAAATCAAATAAGGAGAATCACAATGTAAGGCTGATAACTCAGAGACTCTTCGAGCCGAGGAAATAGCCATTAAAAATAGAACTTTCCAAGATAACAACTTTATATCAATGGAATGAAGGGGTTCAAACGGAACGCCCTGTAAAACATTAAGAACAAGGTTTAAACTCCATGGTGGAGCAACCGTTTTAAACACAGGCTTAATCCTGGCCAAAGCCTGACAAAAAGCCTGGACGTCAGGAACTTCTGACAGACGTTTGTGTAACAGAATGGACAGAGCTGAGATCTGTCCCTTTAATGAACTAGCGGATAAACCCTTTTCTAAACCTTCTTGTAGAAAAGACAATATCCTAGGAATCCTAACCTTACTCCAAGAGTAACCTTTGGATTCACACCAATATAGGTATTTACGCCATATCTTATGGTAAATCTTTCTGGTAACAGGTTTCCTAGCCTGTATTAAGGTATCAATAACTGACTCAGAAAACCCACGTCTTGATAAAATCAAGCGTTCAATTTCCAAGCAGTCAGCTTCAGAGAAGTTAGACTTTGATGTTTGAAGGGACCCTGTATCAGAAGGTCCTGTTTCAGAGGTAGAGACCAAGGTGGACAGGATGACATGTCCACCAGATCTGCATACCAAGTCCTGCGTGGCCACGCAGGTGCTATTAGAATCACTGATGCTCTCTCTTGTTTGATTCTGGCAATCAATCGAGGAAGCATCGGGAAGGGTGGAAACACGTAAGCCATCCTGAAGTCCCAAGGTGCTGTCAGGGCATCTATCAGGACTGCTTCTGGATCCCTGGATCTGGACCCGTAACGAGGAAGCTTGGCGTTCTGTCGAGACGCCATGAGATCTATCTCTGGTTTGCCCCAACGTCGAAGTATTTGGGCAAAGACCTCCGGATGAAGTTCCCACTCCCCCGGATGAAAAGTCTGACGACTTAAGAAATCCGCCTCCCAGTTCTCCACTCCCGGGATGTGGATTGCTGACAGGTGGCAAGAGTGAGACTCTGCCCAGCGAATTATCTTTGATACTTCCATCATAGCTAGGGAGCTTCGTGTCCCTCCCTGATGGTTGATGTAAGCTACAGTCGTGATGTTGTCCGACTGAAACCTGATGAAACCCCGCGTTGTCAACTGGGGCCAAGCCAGGAGGGCATTGAGAACTGCTCTCAATTCCAGAATGTTTATTGGCAGGAGACTCTCCTCCTGACTCCATTGTCCCTGAGCCTTCAGAGAATTCCAGACGGCACCCAAACCAAGAAGGCTGGCGTCTGTTGTTACAATTGTCCAGTCTGGTCTGCTGAATGGCATCCCCCTGGACAGATGTGGCCGAGAAAGCCACCAAAGAAGAGAATTTCTGGTCTCTTGATCCAGATTCAGAGAAGGGGATAAGTCTGAGTAATCCCCATTCCACTGACTTAGCATGCACAGTTGCAGTGGTCTGAGGTGTAGGCGTGCAAAGGGTACTATGTCCATTGCCGCTACCATTAAGCCGATTACCTCCATGCATTGAGCCACTGACGGGTGTTGAATGGAATGAAGGGTGCGGCAAGCACTTTGAAGTCTTGTTAACCTGTCCTCTGTCAGGTAAATCTTCATTTTTACAGAATCTATAAGAGTCCCCAGGAAGGGAACTCTTGTGAGTGGAACGAGTGAACTTTTCTTTTCGTTCACCTTCCATCCATGTGACCTTAGAAATGCCAGTACTAACTCTGTATGAGACTTGGCAGTTTGAAAGCTTGAAGCTTGAATCAGAATGTCGTCTAGGTATGGAGCTACCGAGATTCCCCGCGGTCTTAGTACCGCCAGAAGAGCACCCAGAACCTTTGTGAAGATTCTTGGAGCTGTAGCCAATCCGAATGGAAGAGCTACAAACTGGTAATGCCTGTCTAGGAAGGCAAACCTTAGGTACCGGTAATGATCTTTGTGAATCGGTATGTGAAGGTAAGCATCTTTTAAATCTACAGTGGTCATGTACTGACCCTCTTGGATCATAGGTAAAATTGTCCGAATAGTCTCCATCTTGAACGATGGAACTCTTAGGAACTTGTTTAGGATCTTTAAGTCCAGGATTGGTCTGAAAGTTCCCTCTTTTTTGGGAACCACAAACAGATTTGAGTAAAACCCCTGGCCCTGTTCCGATCGTGGAACTGGGTGGATTACTCCCATTAACAAGAGCTCTTGTACGCAGCGTAGAAACGCCTCTTTCTTTGTCTGGATTGTTGACAACCTTGACAGATGAAATCTCTCTCTTGGAGGAGAGTATTTGAAGTCCAGAAGGTATCCCTGAGATATTATTTCTAGCGCCCAGGGATCCTGGACATCTCTTGCCCAAGCCTGGGCGAAGAGAGAAAGCCTGCCCCCCACTAGATCCGATCCCGGATCGGGGGCCCTCAATTCATGCCGTTTTAGGGGCAGCAGTAGGTTTCCTGGTCTGCTTGCCCTTGTTCCAGGACTGGTTAGGTTTCCAGCCTTGTCTGTAGCGAGCAACAGCTCCTTCCTGTTTTGGTGCAGAGGAAGTTGATGCTGCTCCTGCTTTGAAATTACTAAAGGAACGAAAATTAGACTGTCTAGTCTTAGTTTTGGCTTTGTCCTGAGGCAGGGCATGGCCTTTACCTCCTGTAATGTCAGCGATAATCTCTTTCAACCCGGGCCCGAATAAGGTCGGCCCTTTGAAAGGTATATTAAGCAATTTAGACTTAGAAGTAACATCAGCTGACCAGGATTTTAGCCACAGCGCCCTGCGTGCCTGAATGGCGAATCCTGAATTCTTCGCCGTAAGTTTAGTTAGATGTACTACGGCCTCCGAAATGAATGAATTAGCTAGTTTAAGGACTCTAAGCCTGTCCGTAATGTCGTCCAGAGTAGCTGAACTAATGTTCTCTTCCAGAGACTCAATCCAGAACGCCGCTGCAGCCGTGATCGGCGCAATGCATGCAAGGGGTTGCAATATAAAACCTTGTTGAACAAACATTTTCTTAAGGTAACCCTCTAATTTTTTATCCATTGGATCTGAAAAAGCACAGCTATCCTCCACCGGGATAGTGGTACGCTTAGCTAAAGTAGAAACTGCTCCCTCTACCTTAGGGACCGTTTGCCATAAGTCCCGTGTGGTGGCGTCTATTGGAAACATTTTTCTAAATATCGGAGGGGGTGAGAACGGCACACCGGGTCTATCCCACTCCTTAGAAACAATTTCAGTAATTCTCTTAGGTATAGGAAAAACCTCAGTACTCGTCGGTACCGCAAAATATTTATCCAACCTACACATTTTCTCTGGTATTGCAACAGTGTTACAATCATTCAGAGCCGCTAACACCTCCCCTAGTAATACACGGAGGTTTTCCAGTTTAAATTTAAAATTTGAAATATCTGAATCCAGTCTGTTTGGATCAGAACCGTCACCCACAGAATGAAGTTCTCCGTCCTCATGTTCTGCAACCTGTGACGCAGTGTCTGACATGGCCCTAATATTATCAGCGCACTCTGTTCTCACCCCAGAGTGATCACGCTTACCTCTTAGTTCTGGTAATTTAGCCAAAACTTCAGTCATAACAGAAGCCATATCCTGTAATGTGATTTGTAATGGCCGGCCAGATGTACTCGGCGCTATAATATCACGCACCTCCCGAGCGGGAGATGCAGGTACTGGCACGTGAGGCGAGTTAGTCGGCATAACTTTCCCCTCGTTGTTTGGTGAAATTTGTTCAATTTGTACAGATTGACTTTTATTTAAAGTAGCATCAATACAGTTAGTACATAAATTTCTATTGGGCTCCACTTTGGCATTGCAACAAATGATACAGGTATCTTCCTCTGAATCAGACATGTTTAACACACTAGCAAATAAACTTGCAACTTGGAATACAATTCAATTAGAATAATATTAAAAACGTACTGTGCCTTTAAGAAGCACAGAAAATCTATGACAGTTGAAAATTAATAAATTGAAACATTTATAGCCTCAATCCTTGTAAACAACACAACTTTAGCAAAGTTTTAATCCCAATAGCAAAGATAACAAATTCTGAAAGCAGGAAACAATTACAGAATAAACGTTTTTTTTATCACAGTCAACTATAATTCTCACAGCTCTGCTGAGAGAAATTACCTCCCTCAAAATAAGTTTGAAGACCACTGAGTTCTGTAGAGATGAACCGGATCATGCAGGAAATACAATGAGCTGCTGACTGAAATAACTGATGCATAGAAAAGGCGCCAAAAAACGGCCCCTCCCCCTCACACACAGCAGTGAGAGAGAACAGAAACTGTCAGAAAAAGATTAAGCAACTGCCAAGTGGAAAAATGGTGCCCAAACATTTATTCACTCAGTACCTCAGCAAATGAAAACGATTTTACATTCCAGCAAAAACGTTAAACATAATTTCTAGTTATTAAACAGCTTTATGTACTTCTTACAGTGTAATTCTAGTGAAGTACCATTCCCCAGAATACTGAAGTGTAAAGTATACATACATGACATTATATCGGTATGGCAGGATTTTCTCATCAATTCCATTGTCAGAAAATAAAAGCTGCTACATACCTCTATGCAGATTCATCTGCCCGCTGTCCCCTGATCTGAAGTTTACCTCTCCTCAGATGGCCGAGAAACAGCAATATGATCTTAACTACTCCGGCTAAAATCATAGCAAAAACTCTGGTAGATTCTTCTTCAAACTCTGCCAGAGAGGTAATAACACACTCCGGTGCTATTTTAAAATAACAAACTTTTGATTGAAGATATAAAACTAAGTATAATCACCATAGCCCTCTCACACCTCCTATCTAGTCGTTGGGTGCAAGAGAATGACTGGGAGTGACGTAGAGGGGAGGAGCTATATGCAGCTCTGCTGGGTGAATCCTCTTGCACTTCCTGTTGGGGAGGAGTTAATATCCCAGAAGTAATGATGACCCGTGGACTGATCACACTTAACAGAAGAAAAGTCTGCTTCCCAGTTGTCCACTCCTGGGATGTAAATTGCTGACAGATAACAAGAGTGGGTCTCCGCCCATCGAATTATTTTGGATACTTCTGTCATCGCTAAGGAACTCCTCGTTCCTCCCTGATGATTGATATAAGCCACAGTCGTGATGTTGTCCGACTGGAATCTGATGAATTTGGCCGAAGCCAACTAGGGCCATGCCTGAAGTGCATTGAATATTGCTCTCAATTCCAGAATATTGAGTCCATACACCCGGAGCCTTCAGGGAATTCCAGACTGCACCCCAGCCCAGTAGACTGGCGTCCGTTGTCACTATCACCCACGAGGGTCTGCGGAAACACGTCCCTTGGGACAGATGATCTGGCGACAACCACCAAAGAAGAGAGTCTCTTGATGCAGATTTATCGGAGGAGATAAATTTGCATAGTCCCCATTCCACTGTCCGAGCATGCACAGTTGCAGTGCTCTGAGATGAATCCGAGCAAACGGAATGATGTCCATTGCCGCCACCATCAATCCAATTACCTCCATACACTGAGCCACTGATGGCCGAGGATTGGACTGAAGGGCTCGGCATGTATTTAGAATTTTTGACTTTCTGACCTCTGTCAGAAATATTTTTATGTCTATAGAATCTATCAGAGTTCCCAAGAAGGGAACCCTTGTCCATGGAATTAGTGAACTCTTTTCTAGATTCACCTTCCATCCGTGAGTTCTCAGAAAGGACAACACTGTGTCTGTATGAGATTTCGTCAGATGATAAGTTGACGCCTGAATCAAAATATCGTAAATAAACTTTAACAACAAAAACAGCACCTGCACCTCGCCACAGCTCTGCTGTGGCACCTACCTGCCCTCAGGATACACAAGATTGACTCGACAACGATCCGGTGACTGAAATTCAACTTTAGGCCCCACCGGAGCCAATGTCTGCTGCCTTCTAGTAAAGAGAAAACTGTGCGTCTAAGCGTGCAAAATAGGCCCCGCCCACCATGGGCGTCGCACTCACAGACTCCATAACCGCATGGGAAGCGTTTTTTCAACAAGCCACGTGGCCCCCTGCACACACACTTAATGTTCCACGTAATAAAAATATACCAAGTGTCACAGCTGCCTCTCCCCCTCAGACAATCTCATGCTGTCTTTGAAGCCCAGTGTCAAGCCCCTGTTGAAGTACCTTTCAATATGTACATAATACAGTAATTCAGTAACACCATAATCAATACCGGTCTACTGCTTACCCCTTCCCTTACAGGGAATAATGTCAGCCAGTTCTGACATAACAAGTCTCCTCAGAAATAAAAGACTGAACATACCTCAATGCTGCTTGTAGCATGACACCGTTCTCCACACTGTACATTTCTCTTGCACTACCTTCAGAAGCTCTGTGGGAACCAGAATGGATCTTAGTAAACGACTGCTAAGATCATCAACCTCAGGGAAGAAATAAGATCTCTTCATTTCCAGACTGATGAAATCCCCCTGAGGAAAATAGTACTCACCGGTACCATTTTAAAATAAAAAACTTCTTGATTGAATATTCTAAAACTAACACCTCACTTTACCTCTTCCTACTACTAACACAGGCAAAGAGAATGACTGGGGGTGGAGGGAAGGGAGGAGCTATATATACAGATCTGCTGTGGTGCTCTTTGCCATTTCCTGTTAGCAGGAGGATAAATCCCACAAGGATGAAATCTGTGGACTCGTCATATCATGTAGAAGAAATTATCAGGTAAGCATAATTTATGTTTTTCTTCTTAAATGGAAAGTCCACACCTGCATTCATTACTTTTTGGAAAACAATACCCAAGCTATAGAGGACACTGAATGCCAAGACAGGAGGGTACAATAGGCGGCCCATACTGAGGGCACCAGGCCTGAACTTCTACCCAATAAAAAATCCCACTTCGTCCAAAGCCGAGAAAAAAACATTTCAAAAGAAAAGCCCCAGTAACACTGACTCGCAGCCAGTCCAGAGCCAAATTAGAGACTGCAAAACAGACTCGACTGAGCCAACAGTCCACTAAGAGACACTGTCGCCCAACAGACGGTCCCCCACCCCTCACAAATGAAGGGAAAACCAGCCGAAAACCCCAAAGGGAACAAGGACAGAGGAAACCAAAAAGTCCCTGAATGCAAAAAACAGCACCTACAAGAGTGGGCCCAGTAATCAGAGACCCAAATAAACCCAAACAGGGAAGGAGGCCCTGCCTATACCAGACGAAACCAGGGATAATATCGGGCACGGAGACCGAACAAACATCTCTCTAACATAATGCAAGCATGGAACGCAACTAAAGAGGTAAAGTCCTCCCAGCATGTACCCATAGAATACCCAAGTATTCGACCATGAAAGAGAGTGTAATAGACGAAACCCCAAATTTGAGAACACAGAGGGAGCTTAAAACATGAATGTTCTAATAAAGTGCGGCTAATCCCCCTTAAAGGACTCAAGGCGCTGCTCATCTTATTAACCTTGAAAGGAAGAAGGCTGAGTAGACCTCGCCGAGGATCAAACTTGCAACCCTCAGTTTGCTACAGTGCAGAGTAGCCACAGTGCATTAGTACGCTGAGCTACCTGTCCAGCGAGCTGCAAGGCAGAAACAGTCATCAAGAAACAAACCGCACAAAAAAGCCCCTCAGGCAAACAAAGCCGCCAGACCTACTAAAAAGGGGAGCATAAAGCCCCCATCGAGGCACCCAAGGAGAATTACCCTCAGAACCCAAAGGAAGAGAAAACCGTCTCCTGTCAAAGACCCAGCAAGCTCACAAATCCCAAAGGATACCGTAACCCATAGACCGCTCAGGCATCCTGACCTGCAGACCCAGCTGGGCCACCAATACAAGGGAAGAAGGATCCCGAAACTGGCACAGGAACGAGCGTAAAGATGGCAAAGCCATTCCCCCAGAGTACAGAAAACAGACAAGGCCATAGACCCAAGGATCTATCAAAACAAGGCCCCATAGTCCGACATGGAACCAGCAAGATTCCAGGTGGAACCAAGTCCACCTTCCACTTCCCGACCAGGAGAAGCCCCTAGTAAGGACTCTGTCTCCCAAGAAGCGAATATACCATAAAAATAAGGGAAGAGGCCAGAAGGGCAATAACCGTCCCCAAGTCCCGAAGCCACCAGCTAAACGGGATAAAAAAAATCCCGCTAGAAAGGACCCCCACACCAGTAGTTTGTCCAACAGAGGCACAGCCAACCCATTCACCTGCAGAGCAGAGAGTTCACGGTTACCCTGGCAAACTAACAGGGGAATGCAACCCTAAGGCGCACCAGAAGACCGGAATCCAGCGCCAGTAGTTGGGTAAGAACCCATCATTCTTGAGGCGCAAGCCACCCAGCTAACCCCAGATGACATGGGTTACTCTGTGGCAAGGAGTAATAAATACTCCAATAGACAAGGCCAACCCTGACCCAGTCAGGTAGATGGAGCAAGGACATCCCGACCAGCCCTGAGATCCAACTCAAAACTTGGACAGGAGTTAAGCCCCCGAAAGAGGAAGACTCAGGAAGAAAAAACAGGTCCGGGTACCTAATAGTTCAGGCAACTATACCCTGGAACTAAACACTCCGACTGGTCAAAAAGCCAGACAAAAGGAGAGGAGCATATCCAGAAAATTTGGACAGCGCAGAGAACTTGAAAGCTCCGATCAAATGAAGGAACCACCCCTAAATAAAGTCCAACTCTCCAAGGAGCAAGGCTAAAAGTCAAATGCAAAGACTTCACAAGGCTACAGGACAACAGAAGGAATATCTCAAAGTTCCCAAAACCCTACTAGCAGGGCTAGTCTCCCCATCACCTCCACACAGGCAGAGGACACAGGGGAGAGAAAAGGTGCTAAACCTTCCCCGCTCCGGGAAAACCCGAGCTAAAGAAGTCCCCACCGGAATCAACCAACGTCCAGACCACAGATCCACAAAAGGAGATCTAACCCACCCGGAACAATGAAAGAAGATCCAAGGTCTCATAACTCAGCCAGACCTTACGCGGCCTAGAATAAGAGCCATATCTAGATACACTAGAAACAGCTCACACGCACCCCTTTAAAGGTGCCAAAAGCTGCATTAGGTTTCAAAATACAAAATCTTCCGCAAGCTGGACAGCTATCCATACAAGCTATTGGATCAAGTCCCATAGCACCATCCAGGAGCCTAAAAACTGAAGTCAAACCACTCAACCAGTGGCAACAGGGCACTAAGCCCGCCAGCCCACCACATGGAGTAGGAACTCTAGGTTCTGATGAAATCAGAAGTCAGATAAAGTGACGCAGCGGAACTCTCCCCTGCCCGGCCATCCATGACAGAAGGCTATAAGGACTGCCACAATCCTTTCCCGCCTTGTGAACCCACATGTCCTCTCGAATGCTTAGTTGAACATAAAAAAAAAGATAACTAGAGCAATCAGTGCTACTACCTATGCAGCAGAAAATGCGCCATGTGTCTGAACAGCCACAAAACCAAACGAACCCTACAGGACCAGCCTGTACTCAGGGTCCTAACTGCCAAGCTGCATAAATTCTCCCACATAGGGGAAAAAGGAAAACAACTTCCGAAGAAGTAACAAAGAGTATCGATCCCAAATGGTTCCTGAAGGAAGCAAACACAAATAAAAGACATCCCATCGGATACAAAATAAATTATAAGACAACCCTAAGGTTAATGCCCAAAAGACACAGGCCTGCCTGCAGGACCAGCCAAACTGAGAGCCCTATCTTATAAAAAAACTGGGAAAGATCTCAAACAAATGACAAACAGGAGATAACCCTACATGTCTAATGAGGTGCACCATTCGCATTATAAGACTGAAAGTCCCCATATCTGTTAATGATAGGGTCATTCAATAACTGAAAAAGATGTCTAAGCAACACGCTAAGGCGCGCAATCCTGTAACGAAAGGCACAACACTCCGGAACAGCTACACCCGCGGGGAACTGCAGAGGCCCACCCCAAGGCAGAAGACCCGGGACAATAGGGCACGAGCACAATCAGAAATAAACGTCTGGACTCTGCAGACGGACCATCACTAACAATATCTGGAAGCGAAAACGTGCTGCAACCTTGGGGGGGAACACGCCACCCCGCATGGAGGAACCAAAGACTGGGTTACCTGCATGTGTAGACGTATGAATTGGTAGGGAACTCGCCTCTTGGAGGACGGGGCCCCCAAAGACGGATGGCTCAGCAGTCCCCTGATTCCCCGAGCCCGAGGAACCAGGCGCTCTCATATGGCATACGGAACAAAACTGGTCGACGTGTCAACGAGGCCAATGCGGAGTCATCACCTGACACAGAATCTGAAATTAAAATAGTCTCGGTATCAGAATCCTCCATAACTGAATCTGAAATGAGCACAGTCTCAGCATCAGAATCCTCCATAACTGGATAGAGGAAATATCAATATGGACTCAAGTATTAAAACAAAAACGGCACCTGACACCCACAATGGCTGGGGCACTCACCACCTCGTATGACCAGACCCCTGCGGACTAGAATATCTCCTTCGCCACACGGTCAGGAATGGGGAAGGGAGCGTAACCACGCCCGAACACAAGGTGAACCGTACAGTCCAAAAAAACACGCCTAACCAAAAGGATGCGTCACTTCCAAAGGCCTCAAAGTTACAACCACGAGCCCATAAACATCACACATAAGCAGGTTGAATCACATAACAAATATTATTATAAACCCCCTGTTCAATAATCCCCCTCAGGAGATATTAATCCTTGATTCCAAGATACTTACAGAGACTCACTGAGACCCTTAAGTCATATAGTTAGACCCGCAAAGGTGATAGCCTCTTGGGAAAAAAATTACGTTTCAGTACATTGACGATAAAGTAAAATGAAACGATCTTAACGGAATCTACGCCGTGGAACATTTACACTGCCTTTCACGTGTAATGAATAGTGGCATCACCTCTGCCATGGACTTGAGAGAAGAAACAGGCAGCGGAGCGAAGTTCGACAACGCCGATTGGTTGAGGAGCTGTTAACATGAGTCTGGATGGTTTCGCAGAAAGACTCTCTCTGCATCTCCGGACTATAACTTTCATCTAAGCCCTCACTGAGAGACTGACAGGACTACTTAAAACTCCTGTCCCATGCCCAAGAGTTCTACCCTCCATAAGAGACAAAAAAAAAATTAAAAAATTAAAAATTCTGACATTTCTCTGCCATCCTCCTGGGACGAAAGGCACAGAATGACTGGGGGATGAGGGGAGTGGGAGGAGTATTTAAGCCTTTGGCGGGGTTGGATGGCAGGTTCTTATTTCCTGTTGGCCAGGTTCTTATTTCCCAAAAGTAATGAATGCAGCTGTGGGCTCTTTCCATTTAAGAAGAAAATGGCCTGTGTACACAGGCTTTAGGACTAGTTTATATATATTTAAATACATTTATGTTAAATTATGCAGTTAATGTGTGCCTTGAGTAGCAGAAAATGTTATAATTCTACAAAGTATTACACTGACACCACCCAGCTACTTCATAAGGCCACCCGGCTGGCAACATTTTCTGTGGAGAACACTGAATATATAAAGCTATTGTTAATTGCAAGTAGTGTATATGTGAGTGAAACACTTTATTTTAATGTATTTATGTTGTGTTTAATGCCACTTTTATTTTTCTAGCCCTAACCCTTTATGCAAGGACTTCAGTTGGGCTAACACGACAAGAGCAAATTTAGTTTGCTCTTGTGCGGTTGTGTTTACTTTCAACTTGTAATATGTGCGCAGGATAATGTGGGCGCATAATGTCAATATTGTGCGCTAACGTTAGCGTGCCACTTGTAATCTAGCCCTTAGTGAGATAAACGGCTCACAAGAAGAATTTTTTCTTTTTAAACATTTTTACAAAATTATCGTTTAGAAGTCCCATCAAAAGAAAAATAACCTTAATGTTATGGGTATTGATGTTATCTTTTTAAACAGAGACATGTGTAGCATTTCCATTTGTAAAGCAACCTCAGTAATGAAGTGAAGTTATTTATGAGACAGCACTGATTGGCTAAAATGCAAGTCTGTCAAAAGAACTGAGATAAGGGGGCCGTCTGCAGAGTGTTAGATACAAGCTAATCACAAAGGTAAAAATTATATTAATATAACAATGTTGGTAATGCAAAACTGGAGAATGGGTAATAATGGGATTATCTATCTTTTTAAACAATAAAAAATCTGCAGTAGACTGTCCCTTTAATCAGCATTTATTTTGCTGCTGTGTGTCCCTTATTCTTTGTATTGTATTAGTATTTTATTTCCTCTCTGCGCCCATCTGATCACTTCCAGCTACATTGTGTGTTATGCTCGAATGCTTCCTGGAAGCGAACCCATCTACTTTTCAATAGTGACTAATAAAAACACATAGCTTATGGACACATTCTTTAACTAAATTTTGCCATTTAAAGTGATGGTAAACTCTCCCCTTTTTAAAATCAGATCTGGAATGTAAGCGCTATTTTAGATGAAGTTTAATTCATTAGCTGTAATGAAGATGCAGTATAACATGCTTTTTAATATAGATATGAAATTCAAATACTGCATGCTCCTCCGCCCATTTCAAAAGTAAAATTTTCTGTGAGCTAACAGATTGAATTGTTGTCCAATCAGCGCTCTCCCCATCTGGCACTTTTGTTGTAGCTAGAGCATTGATTGGAGAGTAATTCAATCATTTAGCTGACAGGAAAATTGACTTTTGAAGTGGGTGGTGTAACGTGGGGTATTTGAATTTCATATCTATATTAATAACTAAGTTATACTGCATCTTCATTACAGCTAATGAATTAAACCCCATCTAAAATAGCGCTTACATTCCAGATCTGATTTTAAAAAGGGGAGAGTTTATCATCACTTTAACTCACTGGTCTTCAGTTTATTCCTTCAGCAATTATAATCAACAGCAATTATTTTTTCATATTATTTTTTCTTTTATTTTATAAGTTGTGTAACATTTCTATTTGTAAAGCAACCTCAGTAATGAAATAGAGTGATCAGGAGGTAGGTTGCATGTTTTTGCTAAAACTGTGTTTCCTTGATAATGTAATGTGTAAAACAACTAAAGTGAAGGAGAATCATGTACAATCAGGGTGGATATGATTTAATGGGACAGTCTACACCTTAGTCATCTTAAAGTCGTACCTTAGATTAAGCTGCAAATAGCTTAAAAAAGTTAGATTAAGCTGCAAATAGTAAAAAAGTTATTTTATAATGAAGAGTGTTTCTGGCCAGTTTGAAATGATTGCCAAGCTCAGCCCACTGATGACATCATGATCTGGGCTGCATATGGCATCCAATCACAAAAGGCTCACTAGTTGGAATCAACAGACTGCCAATGCTATTCAGCAGAGTGCCTAGATGCAGCCCAGATTGTGATGTCATCAGTGGTCTGCGCTTGGGAGCCATTTCAAACTGGCCAGAAAGAATATTCATTTTAAAATAACTGTTTTACTGTTTCTGCTGCATGATATAAAAAGGGTGCAGAAGAATATTTGCAGCTTAATCTAAGGTAAGACTTTAAGATGACTAAGGTGTAGACTGTGCCTTTAAACGAATAGCCAGGAAGACCAAAAGTCTCACTGGATTAAAAAAATGTTCAATTTTTTTTTATAAAAGTATGCACTCATCTAAAAACATTCATATATTAACATTATCGTTGTTTGGATACCATCTGAAAAGTAACTAGAAAGTTCCAAATGTCAAGCATATACATATATATTTACAGGGAACACACAGTTCCCATAGGCCGCTATGTAAAGGCACTTTTCAGTGCCCTTTTTTTTCTAACACCCCGTACCCGCCAACTTTAACCCCTCATAACTGATTTTTGCATTTTTAATTTTTTTTATTATTTTTTATTTTGGGGGCCATTGGGGGTTATTTTTGAATGATGTTAAAATAAAATAAAGGTCCTGCTATATATGTTTTTCCACCAGGATTTCATTTTTCTTTTCCAATGAAGCTTCATTTACAATTGCTTAAAGAACTCAGAACTTTGGGTTGCTGATAAACAATGAACATTACATTCTAAGATAAGTAATTTTCTTGTAAGGATACAATTTAGGTTGTGTGGTTGTAAATTATAGGACAGTACTGCAAGCAGGAACTTCTTACATTTATTAATTATACTTGTCTCACTTTAATAATCAGCCCTTTTTCATCATAAACAAAACTAAAACCCACTAAATAGTTTAGAAGAAAAAAAAAGCAGGTTAGATAAGCATTTTCTATAGTTACAACTGCCTTATACATTCAACAAAAAAGATTTTTGTGGGAGCTAAAGAGTACAAGTTATTTTGTTTCTGAGTAATATATGTATGCCACAGCAAAAGGAAATAGCAAGATATAAAGTGCCAATTTTACGGAAACCATTTATTTTGACTACACTTCAAATTGATTTTGGTTTTGGACAAAAATAATATTAATGTTATGGTAATAACAATAATAAATTTGTTTTGAGTGAGAGAAACAAACTTCAGAATCATCCTGGGAACAGCCTTAAGAAATACAAATTTTAACATTCACAAGAAGGGAAACTGTAAAATGAAAAAACTCATTTTTGTGGTTAAATGACCAAATACACAGGAAATGAATTCAAATCTGCAAATAAATTACATGGCATATAAATCGTGAATCGAGAAATGTGCACTTATAAAATAAAGCCACCAGAGACATTCTGAAGATTGTGGTTAGAACTCGACATGGCAAACTAAAGGCTTAAATATTATTTGCAAGGATAGTTAAAGGGATACTAAACCCAAATTTTTTATTTCATATTTCAGATAGAGCATGCAATTTTCAGCAACTTTCTAATTTAATCCTATTATCAATTTTACTTCATTCTCTTTCTATCTTTATTTGAAAAAGCTGGAATTTAAGCTAAGGAGCTGGCCCATTTTTGGTTCAGCACCCTGGATAGTGCTTTCTTATTGGTGGATACATTTATCCACCAATCAGCAAGCGCAACCCAGGTGCTGAACAAAAAAATGGGCTGGCTCCTTAGCCAAATAGAGACAGCAGATAGATAGAAATAGAGAACAAAGAAAATGGATTATAGGAGTAAATTAGAAAGTTGCTTAACATTGCCTGCTCTATCTGAATCATGAAAGAAAAATAAATTGGGTTAAGTATCCCTTTAATACAAAAACATAATTTATGTAAGAATTTACCTGATAAATTAATTTCTTTCATATTGGCAAGAGTCCATGAGCTAGTGACGTATGGGATATACAATCCTACCAGGAGCGGCAAAGTTTCCCAAACCTCAAAATGCCTATAAATACACCCCCCACCACACCCACAATTCAGTTTAGCGAATAGCCAAGAAGTGGGGTGATAAGAAAGGAGCAAAAAGCATCAACAAGGAATTGGAATAATTGTGCTTTATACAAAAAATTCATAACCACCATAAAAAGGGTGGGTCTCATGGACTCTTGCCAATATGAAAGAAATGACCTTATCAGGTAAATTCTTACATAAATTATGTTTTCTATCATGTAATTGGCAAGAGTCCATGAGCTAGTAACGTATGGGATAGCAAATACCCAAGATGTGGAACTCCACGCAAGAGTCACTAGAGAGGGAGGGATAAAAATAAAGACAGCCAATTCCACTGAAAAATTAATCCACAACCCAAATCAAAAAGTTTTAATCTTTATAATGAAAAAAAACACTGAAATTATAAGCAGAAGAATCAAACTGAAACAGCTGCCTGAAGTACTTTTCTACCAAAAACTGCTTCTGAAGACGAGAAAACATCAAAATGGTAGAATTTAGTAAAAGTATGCAAAGAAGACCAAGTTGCTGCTTTGCCAATCTGATCAACAGAAGCTTCATTCTTAAAAGCCCAGGAAGTGGAAACTGACCTAGTAAAATGAGCAGTAATCCTCTGAGGCGGGGATTTACCCGACTCCAAATAAGCATGATGAATCAAAAGCTTTAACCAAGATGCCAAAGAAATGGCAGAAGCCTTCTGACCTTTACTAGAACCAGAAAAGACAACAAATTGACTAGAAGTCTTCCTGAAATCTTTAGTATCTTCAACATAATATTTCGAAGCTCTTACCACATCCAAAGAATGTAAGGATCTCTCCAGAGAATTCTTAGGATTAGGACACAAAGAAGGGACAACAATTTCTCTACTAATGTTGTTGGAGTTCACAACTTTAGGTAAAAATTTAAACGAAGTCTGCAAAATCGCCTTATCCGGATGAAAAATCAGAAAAGGAGACTCACAGGAAAGAGCAGATAAGAAGAGATGGCCAAAAGGAACAACACTTTCCAAGAAAGTAATTTAATGTCCAGAGAATGCATAGGCTCAAACGGAGGAGCCTGTAAAGCCTTCAAAACCAAATTAAGACTCCAAGGAGGAGAAATTGATTTAATGACAGGCTTGATACAAACCAAAGCCTGTACAAAACAATAAATATCAGGAAGTTTAGCAATTTTTCTGTGGAACAAAACAGAAAGAGCAGAGATTTGTCCTTCCAAAGAACTTGCAGACAAACCCTTATCTAAACCATCCTGAAGAAACTGTAAAATTCTAGGAATTCTAAAAGAATGCCAAGAGAATTTATGAGAAGAGCACCATGAGATGTAAGTCTTCCAAACTCGATAATAAATCTTTCTAGACACAGATTTACGAGCCTGCAACATAGTATTAATCACAGAGTCAGAGAAACCTCTATGACTAAGCACTAAGCGTTCACTTTCCATACCATCAAATTTAATGATTTGAGATCCTGATGGAAAAACGAACCGTGAGATATAAGGTCTGACCTTAATGGAAGTGGCCAAGGTTGGCAATCCGAACAAGATCCACATACCAAAACCTGTGTGGCCATGCTGGAGCCACCAGCAGCACAAACGATTGCTCCATGATGATTTTGAAAATCACTCTTGGAAGAATAACTAGAGGCGGAAAAATATAGGCAGGTTGATAACTCCAAGGAAGTGTCAATGCAGCCACTGCCTCCGCCTGAGGATCCCTGGACCTGGATAGGTACCTGGAAAGTTTCTTGTTTAGATGAGATGCCATCAGATCTATTTCTGGAAGCCCCCACATCTGAACAATTTGAAAAAACACATCTGGGTGAAGAGACCACTCTCCCGGATGTAAAGCTTGACGACTGAGATAATCCGCTTCCCAATTGTCTATACCTGGGATATGGACTGCAGAAATTAGACAGGAGCTGGATTTTGCCCAAGCAAGTATCCGAGATAGTTCTTTCATAGCCTGAGGACTGTGAGTCCAACCCTGATGATTGACATACGCCACAGTTGTGACATTGTCTGTCTGAAAACCAATAAAAGTCTCTCTCTTCAATAGAAGCCAAAACTGAAGAGCTCTGAGAATCACATGGAGTTCCAAAATATTGATTGGTAATCTCGCCTCTTGAGATTTCCAAACCCCTTGTGCTGTCAGAGATCCCCAGACAGTGCCAACCTAAAAGACCCGCATCTGTTGTGATCACGGTCCAGGTTGGATGAACCAAAGAGACCCGTAGAACTATACGATGGTGATCTAACCACCAAGTGAGAGATAGTTGAATATTGTTATTCAAGGATATTAAATGTGATATCCTAGAATAATCCCTGCACAATTAATTCAGCATTAAAAACTGGAGAGGTCTCATATGAAAACGAGCAAAGGAAATCGAGTCCGATGCTGCAGTCATGAGACCTAAAACTTCCATGCATATAGCTACTGAAGGAATAAGGAAACACCGAGAACCTTTGAAAAGATTTCTAGAGCTGTCGCTAGGCCAGAAAGGAAGAGCAACAAATTGGTAATGCTTGTCTAAAAAAGAGAATCTCAGAAAATGAAAATAATCTGAATGAAACAGAATATGAAGATATGCATCCTGTAAGTCTATTGTGGGCAAATAATGCCCTTGCTGAACAAAAGGCAGAATAAACCTTATAATCACAATTCTGAAAGATGGTACTCTTACATGACAATTCAAAAGATTTTCTTTCATTGGGACAATGAATAGGTTCTGAATAAAACCCCAGACCCCGTTCCTGAAACGGAACTGGTATGAATACCCCAGATAACTCCAGGTCTGAAACACACTTCAGGAAAGTCTGAGCCTTTACTGGGATTGCTGGAATATGTGAGAGAGAAAAAGACTTCTCACAGGCGGTCTTACTCTGAATCCTAATATGTACCCCAATCTAAGGAGTTTGGACCGAATTGAACCAAACAACTTTAGAAAAATCTTAACCTGCCCCCTACCAGCTAAGCTGGAATAAGGGCCGCACCTTCATACAAATTTGGGGGCTGGCTTTGATCTCTTAAATTCATTCCATTTTGAAGAAAGCTTCCAATTAGAAAAATATTACTTGGGGAAGAATTAGGTTTCTGTTCCTTATTAAGAACAAAAACGGTTATAAGCTTAAGATTTACCCTTAGAACTTAATCTTGAGGCAAAAAAAACTCCCTTCCCCACAGTAACAGTTGAAAGTATTGAATCCAACTGTGAACCAAAAAATGTATTACCTTTGAAGGAAAGAAAATAGAAATCTGAATTTAGAAATCAAATCAGCATTCCAAGATTTAAGCCACAAAGTTATTCTAGCTAAAATAGCTAAAGACATAGATTTAACTTGAATTTTGATAATATCAAAAAATGGCATCACAAATGAAATTATTAGCATGTTGAATCAAGATAACAATGCTAAACAAATCATAATCCGATACTTGTTGCGCTAAAATTTCCAACCAAAAAAGATGAAACAGCTGCAACATGAGCCAACGAAATTGCAGGCCTAAGAAAAGGACCTGAAAATAAATTAATTTTCCTTAGAAAAGATACAAGTTTCCCATCTGAAGGATCTTTAAAATAAATACTATTTTCCATAGGAATAGTAGTACGTTTAGCAAGAGTAGAGATAGCCCCATTAACTTTGGGGATCTTTTCCCAAAATTCCAAACTGCTGGCAAAAGATACAATTTTTAAAACCTTAAAGAAGGAATAAAAGAAGTACCAGGCCTATTCCATTCCCTAGTATTAGGAACTGGAAAAAAACCTCTGAAGTAACCACAGGAGGTTAATAAACAGAATTTAAATGTTAGCTAGCCTTAAAATCAAGAGGACTAGTCTCCTCAATATCCAATATAAAAAACACTTTTTCAACAAAGAACGAATGTACTCCATTTAAAAATAAAAAAGTAGATTTGTTAGTGTTAATATCTGATGAAGGATTATTCTGAATCAGATAAATCCTTATCAGAGAAGGATAATTCAGTATGTTGTCGGTCATTAGAAAATTCATCAACTAAATGAGAAGTTTAAAAAAGACCTTTACATTTTATTAGAAGGCGGGATGGCAGACAAAGCCTTCTGAATAGAATCAGAAAAATATGCTTGTAAATTCCCAGGTATATCTTGTACATTAGATGTTAAAAGAATAGCAATAGACAATGCATTAATACTCATGGACATTTTCTCTGCATGTAAAAGTGAATCATGATAATTTATTACAAACCATAGCTAAATATAAAAATTCATAACATTAAAATAAATGAACTTAGCTTTGGTAGGACTGATATCAGTCAGCAGGAATCCAACAGTGTTTTCTGATACAGGAACAGTTTTGAGATATCTTGCAAATGTAAGAGAAAAAACAACATATAAAGCAAAATATCAATTTCCTTATATGACAGTTGCAGGAATAGGAAAGAAATGCAAAACAAAATAAGCCTCTGGAAACCAAAAGCAAAAAAAGAAATGAAGTCTTAAATAATGTCAAAAGTTTGGCGCCAAGTATGACGCCCACAACGGAAAAAATATTTTTTGGCGGCAAAAACGTCTGCACGCAACCACGTGAAAAAACTTGGCGCCAACTAAGAAGCCGGAAATGACGAAATTACGTCAACAAACATAATTCTCGCGCCAAAAAAGAATTGCGCCAAGAATGTCACAATAAATGATAGCATTTTGCGCTCCCACAAGCCTAACAGCCCGCAATTTAGAAAAGAGGGTCAATTTGAAAACTTCAGGTAAGAATTTTTTTTATTTTTAATATGCATTTCCCAAATATGAAACTGACAGTCTGCAAAAAGGAAATATACTGATAAACCTGAATCATGGCAAATATAAGAACAAACATATATTTAGAACTTTAAATATAAAGTGCCAAACCATAGCTGAGTGTCTTAAATAAAGGAAACATACTTACCAAAAGACACTCATCTACATAAAGTAGATAGCCAAACCAGTACTGAAACGAGAATCAGCAGAGGTAATGGTATATAAGAGTATATCGTCGATCTGAAAAGGGAGGTAGGAGATGAATCTCTACGACCGATAACAGAGAACCTATGAAATAGATCCCCGTTAGGATGACCATTGTATTCAATAGGTAATACTCCCTTCACATCCCTATGTCATTCACTGCACTCTGAGAGGAACCGGGCTTCAAAAAAGCTGGGAAGCGCATATCAACGTAGCAATCTAGCGCTGCGGAATCTGTTGGCGCTCTACAAATAACCGATAATAATAATAATCTAGCACAAACTTACTTCACCACCTCCATAGGAGGCAAAGTTTGTAAAACTGAATTGTGGGTGTGGTGGGGGTGTATTTATAGGCATTTTGAGGTTTGGGAAACTTTGCCCCTCCTGGTAGGATTGTATATCCCATACGTCACTAGCTCATGGACTCTTGCCAATTACATGAAAGAAATACAAATTCCCCCCTTCTCAACAGCTGCAGTCTTAATCTGCTTTTATTTTGCTGCTGTTTGTCCCTTATTCTTTGCATTGTACTGTATTAGTATTTTATTTCCTCTCTGCGCCCATCTGATCACTTCCAGCTACATTGTGTGTTATGCTCGATTGCTTCCTGGAAACGAACCCAGCTACTACTCAACAGTGACTAATAAAAACTAACGCATAGCTTATAAGCATGGACACTTTCTGTAACCTAAAGTTTATTCATACAGCAATAATAATCAACAGCAATTATTTTTCCTAATATTTTTTTGTTTTGTTTTATAAATTGGATTTAAAGGGACATAAAAGTGTAATAGTAAAAGCCTCTGATGCGCTATGGCACTTTATTACTGCCTTACTGCATTCGTCTAACTAAAAGCCAGATTCTCTAAATACCTGTCAGCGTTACAGCACATTTTACATTGATGCTGTGTACCTTGCCTACATCCCTGAATGAAAATGACACCTACATTACAGTATAGTGCTCAATAAAAAAACAGGTTATAAAGCACTGAAAATACAATGTAACATTTGTAATTATAGTGCACATTTAAAATATACACATTGAAATTCATATGCAAAATACAAATTTTAACGTAATTTTTATGCAGGAAAAAAATCATACAGTAAAATAATATTCATTATAAATGTTATGTCCAAAATACAAAAAGTTCAAATTTCAAAGTGTACTTTATTCTTCTAATGAAAAATGATTTTTTTCATCATTGGTCTGTGGACTGAACAGGGGGAGTTTGTGGGACATGTGGGAAGATTTAATCTGCAGTTCTCATTGTTTTATATCGCCAAATATAAGCTAGTGAGATTGACTCCAAATATTCATGCACTTACTGAGCTGATAGAAAATCGTATGTGTGCAAAACTAGAAGCAAAAGTAATTTAAAGTACATTTAAAACACTAAAATAAACTGAAAACAAATCTCTGCAATATTCTCCATTCTAGAGAGCTTTATTATTTTCTATGACAGATAATTCTCCACTCACTGGTATTCTGGGTTCAGGCCCTTTTTATTAGAGAACTGAATAAGGGCAGCCCATGCGAAGGTCAGAGTGAAATGTTTTTCAATGCCAGTGAATTTATATAACCTTTGCAAAAGCCAGTGTGTGGGGGCTTTACATATATGGCTCCGGATTGACTTACTGTGTCAAGTTCAGGAGTAGAAGTGCATTGCCTCTCTAGAGTGCACTTTATCTATGTGGTTAATCTCTTTGTATGTTAGTGTATTAGCGCATTTTACTACTGCAATTTTATCCCTCTTAAAGGACAATTAAATGTAGTAGAATTGTGTTATCAACAAATATACAATAAAAAAGCAAATAGGCTCTATGCACCCTGGGAAAGTGGCCACTGGTTGCCTATAGGCTCCAAGGTACAGCAGGAAAGTTACTCCTGCAAGGCAAAACACACCCAAGCACCCTGGGAAAGTGGCCAAGGTACAGCAGGAAAGTAGCTCCTGCTCGGCAAAACACACCCAAGCACCCTAGGAAAGTGGACCTTGTTCACCAAAAGTTGCCCAGGCAACTGGGGAAAGTGGCCCCTGTGCCAATAGGTGCCCAGGCACCCTGGGAAAGTGGTCCCCCTTTGTCAATAGGCACCCCAGCAAAGTGGCCTCTGCTAGCCAATGAGTGCCAAGGTACTCCCGGGAAAGTGGCCCCTGCTCGCTAATAGGCACACAGGCACCCAGGGAAAGTTGTCTCTCACCAAAACAAGGCTAAGAACCCTGGGAATGTGGTCCCTGCTCGCTAAAAGGCGGCCCACGCAGCCTAGAAAAGGGGCCTCATCTCACCAATAAGTCCCCAGGCACCTCAGGAAAGTGGCCCCTGTTCGACAATTGGCGACAAGGCACCCTGGGAAAGTATTCCCTGCTCCCAAATAGTCGCCAGACTCCATGGAAAAGTGGTTCCTGCTCATAAATAAGGACCAGGCACCTCATGAAAGTGGCCCCTGCTAGCCAATATGTGTCCCTGGGAAAGTGGTCCTTATCACCAAGACAAGCCTAAGCACCCTGGGATAGTGGCCCCTGCTCACCAACAGGCACAAAGACACTTCAGGAAAGTGGCCCCTGGAAGCCAATAGGTGCACAGAGGCACCCAGGAAAGTGGTCCCTGTAACCAAAACAAGCCTAAGCACCCTGGGATAGTGGCCCCTGATCACCAACAGGCACAAAGACACTTAAGGAAAGTGCCTCTTGGTAGTCAATAGGTGCCCATGCACCACAGAAAAGTGGCCCCTGCTCGCCAATAGGTGCCCAGGCACCCCAGAAAAGTGTCCACTGTTCGCCAATAGGTGCCCAGGCACACTGGGAAAGTGGCCACTGCTCAATAAGAGGTTTCTAGGAACCCCAGGAAAGTGGCCCCTGCTCACCAATAGGTGCCCAGGCACCCCAGAAAAGTAGCCACTGCTCGAGAATAGGTGCCCAGGCACACTGGTAAAGTGGCTACTGATCAATAGGAGGTTTCTAGGAACCCCAGGAAAGTGGTCCCTGCTCGTCAATGTATGTATACACTTTGAGCACTTGCACAAGCTCAGTAAGAGCTGGCACCTCAAAAAGTGAGCATATAAAAAACTAAATTTATGCTTACCTGATAAATTGATTTCTTCTATGGTAAGACGAGTCCACGGATTCATCCTTTACTTGTGGGATATTATCCTCCTGCTAACAGGAAGTGGCAAAGCTGTCTATATAAATCCTCCCTTAGCTCCACCCCCCAGTCATTCGACCGAAGGTACAGGAAGAAAAAGTAGAAACTACAAGGTGCAGAGGTGACTGAAGTTTAAATAAAAAAAATATAATCTGTCTTAAAATGACAGGGCGGGCCGTGGACTCTTACCATAGAAGAAATCAATTTATCAGGTAAGCATAAATTTAGTTTTCTTCTATAAAGGTAAGACGAGTCCACGGATTCATCCTTTACTTGTGGGATACAATACCAAAGCTACAGGACACGGATGAACGGGAGGAACAAGACAGATGGTTAAACAGAAGGCACCAATGCTTGAAGAACTTTTCTCCCAAAAATAGCCCCCGAAGAAGCAAAGGAATCAAATTTGTAAAATTTGGAAAAGGTATGAAGCGAAGACCAAGTCGCAGCCTTACAAATCTGTTCAACAGAAGCATCATTTTTAAAAGCCCATGTGGAAGCCACCGCTCTAGTAGAGTGAGCTGTAATTCTTTCAGGAGGCTGCTGTCCAGCAGTCTCGTATGCCAAACGGATGATGCTTTTCAGCCAAAAGGCAAGAGAGGTAGCCGTAGCTTTTTGACCTCTACGTTTTCCAGAATAGACAACAAACAAAGAAGATGTTTGACAGAAATCTTTGGTCGCTTGCAAGTAAAACTTTAAAGCACGAACCACGTCCAAGTTGTGCAATAGACGCTCATTCTTAGAGGAAGGATTAGGACACAGAGAAGGAACAACAATTTCCTGATTAATATTCTTATTAGTAACAACCTTAGGAAAGAATCCAGGTTTGGTACGCAAAACCACCTTATCAGCATGGAAAACAAGATAAGGCGAGTTGCATTGCAATGCAGATAGTTCAGAAACTCTTCGAGCCGAAGAGATAGCAACTAAAAAACATAATTTATGCTTACCTGATAAATTCCTTTCTCCTGTAGTGTGATCAGTCCACGGGTCATCATTACTTCTGGGATATTGCTCCTCCCCAACAGGAAGTGCAAGAGGATTCACCCAGCAGAGCTGCCATATAGCTCCTCCCCTCTACGTCACCTCCAGTCATTCGACCAAGGACCAACGAGAAAGGAGAAGCCAAAGGGTGTAGTGGTGACTGGAGTATAATTTAAAAAATATTTACCTGCCGTAAAAAACAGGGCGGGCCGTGGACTGATCACACTACAGGAGAAAGGAATTTATCAGGTAAGCATAAATTATGTTTTCTCCTGTTAAGTGTGATCAGTCCACGGGTCATCATTACTTCTGGGATACCAATACCAAAGCAAAAGTACACGGATGACGGGAGGGACAGGCAGGCTCTTTATACAGAAGGAACCACTGCCTGAAGAACCTTTCTCCCAAAAATAGCCTCCGAAGAAGCAAAAGTGTCAAATTTGTAAAATTTGGAAAAAGTATGAAGCGAAGATCAAGTTGCAGCCTTGCAAATCTGTTCAACAGAGGCCTCATTCTTAAAGGCCCAAGTGGAAGCCACAGCTCTAGTGGAATGAGCTGTAATTCTTTCAGGAGGCTGCTGTCCAGCAGTCTCATAAGCTAAACGTATTATGCTACGAAGCCAAAAAGAGAGAGAGGTAGCAGAAGCTTTTTGACCTCTCCTCTGACCAGAGTAAACGACAAACAGGGAAGACGTTTGTCGAAAATCTTTAGTTGCCTGTAAATAAAATTTTAGGGCACGAACTACATCCAGATTGTGCAGAAGTCGTTCCTTCCTTGAAGAAGGATTTGGACACAAGGATGGAACAACAATCTCTTGATTGATATTCCTGTTAGTGACTACCTTAGGTAAGAACCCAGGTTTAGTACGCAGAACTACCTTATCCGAGTGAAAAATCAAATAAGGAGAATCACAATGTAAGGCTGATAACTCAGAGACTCTTCGAGCCGAGGAAATAGCCATTAAAAATAGAACTTTCCAAGATAACAACTTTATATCAATGGAATGAAGGGGTTCAAACGGAACGCCCTGTAAAACGTTAAGAACAAGGTTTAAACTCCATGGCGGAGCAACAGTTTTAAACACAGGCTTAATCCTGGCCAAAGCCTGACAAAAAGCCTGAACGTCTGGAACTTCTGACAGACGTTTGTGCAACAGAATGGACAGAGCTGAGATCTGTCCCTTTAAGGAACTAGCGGATAAACCCTTTTCTAAACCTTCTTGTAGAAAAGACAATATCCTAGGAATCCTAACCTTACTCCAAGAGTAACCTTTGGATTCGCACCAATATAGGTATTTACGCCATATTTTATGGTAAATCTTTCTGGTAACAGTCTTCCTAGCCTGTATTAAGGTATCAATAACTGACTCAGAAAAACCACGTTTTGATAAAATCAAGCGTTCAATTTCCAAGCAGTCAGCTTCAGAGAAGTTAGATTTTGATGTTTGAAAGGACCCTGTATCAGAAGGTCCTGTTTCAGAGGTAGAGACCAAGGTGGACAGGATGACATGTCCACCAGATCTGCATACCAAGTCCTGCGTGGCCATGCAGGCGCTATTAGAATCACTGATGCTCTCTCCTGTTTGATTCTGGCAATCAATCGAGGAAGCATCGGGAAGGGTGGAAACACATAAGCCATCCTGAAGGTCCAAGGTGCTGTCAAGGCATCTATCAGGACCGCTCCCGGATCCCTGGATCTGGACCCGTAACGAGGAAGCTTGGCGTTCTGTCGAGACGCCATGAGATCTATCTCTGGTTTGCCCCAATGACGAAGTATTTGGGCAAAGACCTCCGGATGAAGTTCACACTCCCCCGGATGAAAAGTCTGACGACTTAAAAAATCCGCCTCCCAGTTCTCCACTCCCGGGATGTGGATTGCTGACAGGTGGCAAGAGTGAGACTCTGCCCAGCGAATTATCTTTGATACTTCCATCATTGCTAGGGAGCTTCTTGTCCCTCCCTGATGGTTGATGTAGGCTACAGTCGTGATGTTGTCCGACTGAAACCTGATGAACCCCCGAGTTGTCAACTGGGGCCAAGCCAGAAGGGCATTGAGAACTGCTCTCAATTCCAGAATGTTTATTGGTAGGAGACTCTCCTCCTGATTCCATTGTCCCTGAGCCTTCAGAGAATTCCAGACGGCGCCCCAACCTAGTAGGCTGGCGTCTGTTGTTACAATTGTCCCGTCTGGCCTGCTGAATGGCATCCCCCTGGACAGATGTGGCCGAGAAAGCCACCATAGAAGAGAATTTCTGGTCTCTTGATCCAGATTCAGAGAAGGGGACAAGTCTGAGTAATCCCCATTCCACTGACTTAGCATGCACAATTGCAGCGGTCTGAGGTGTAGGCGTGCAAAGGGTACTATGTCCATTGCCGCTACCATTAAGCCGATTACCTCCATGCATTGAGCCACTGACGGGTGTTGAATGGAATGAAGGACACGGCATGCACTTTGAAGTTTCGTTAACCTGTCTTCTGTCAGGTAAATTTTCATTTCTACAGAATCTATAAGAGTCCCCAGGAAGGGAACTCTTGTGAGTGGAAAGAGAGAACTCTTCTTTTCGTTCACCTTCCATCCATGCGACCTTAGAAATGCCAGTACTAACTCTGTATGAGATTTGGCAGTTTGAAAGCTTGAAGCTTGTATCAGAATGTCGTCTAGGTACGGAGCTACCGAAATTCCTCGCGGTCTTAGTACCGCCAGAAGAGCACCCAGAACCTTTGTGAAGATTCTTGGAGCCGTAGCCAATCCGAATGGAAGAGCTACAAACTGGTAATGCCTGTCTAGAAAGGCAAACCTTAGATACCGGTAATGATCTTTGTGGATCGGTATGTGAAGGTAAGCATCTTTTAAATCCACTGTGGTCATGTACTGACCCTTTTGGATCATGGGTAAAATTGTCCGAATAGTCTCCATTTTGAACGATGGAACTCTTAGGAATTTGTTTAGGATCTTTAAATCCAGGATTGGCCTGAAAGTTCCCTCTTTTTTGGGAACCACAAACAGATTTGAGTAAAACCCTTGTCCCTGTTCCGACCGTGGAACTGGATGGATTACTCCCATTAATAAAAGCTCTTGTACGCAGCGTAGAAACGCCTCTTTCTTTATTTGGTTTGTTGACAACCTTGACAGATGAAGTCCAGAAGGTATCCCTGAGTATTTGAAGTCCAGAAGGTATCCCTGAGATATTATCTCTAGCGCCCAGGGATCCTGGACATCTCTTGCCCAAGCCTGGGCGAAGAGAGAAAGTCTGCCCCCCACTAGATCCGTTCCCGGATCGGGGGCCCTCAATTCATGCTGTTTTAGGGGCAGCAGCAGGTTTCCTGGCCTGCTTGCCCTTGTTCCAGGACTGGTTAGGTCTCCAGCCTTGTCTGTAGCGAGCAACAGATCCTTCTTGTTTTGGAGCAGAGGAAGTTGATGCTGCTCCTGCTTTGAAATTCCGAAAGGAACGAAAATTAGATTGTCTAGCCTTAGGTTTGGTTCTGTCTTGAGGCAGGGCATGGCCTTTACCTCCTGTAATGTCAGCGATAATTTCTTTCAATCCGGGCCCGAATAAGGTCTGCCCTTTGAAAGGTATATTAAGTAATTTAGACTTAGAAGTAACGTCAGCTGACCAGGATTTTAGCCACAGTGCTCTGCGCGCCTGAATGGCGAATCCGGAATTCTTAGCCGTAAGCTTAGTTAAATGTACTACGGCATCTGAAATAAATGAGTTAGCTAACTTAAGAGCTTTAAGCTTGTGTGTAATCTCATCTAATGGAGCTGATTCAAGTGTCTCTTCCAGAGACTCAAACCAAAATGCTGCTGCAGCCGTGACAGGCGCAATGCATGCAAGGGGTTGCAATATAAAACCTTGTTGAACAAACATTTTCTTAAGGTAACCCTCTAACTTTTTATCCATTGGATCTGAAAAGGCACAGCTATCCTCCACCGGGATAGTGGTACGCTTAGCTAAAGTAGAAACTGCTCCCTCCACCTTAGGGACCGTTTGCCATAAGTCCCGTGTGGTGGTGTCTATTGGAAACATCTTTCTAAATATCGGAGGGGGTGAGAACGGCACACCGGGTCTATCCCACTCCTTAGTAACAATTTCAGTAAGTCTCTTAGGTATAGGAAAAACGTCAGTACTCCACGGTACCGCAAAATATTTATCCAACCTACACATTTTCTCTGGTATTGCAACTGTGTTACAATCATTCAGAGCCGCTAACACCCCCCCTAGTAATACACGGAGGTTTTCCAGCTTAAATTTAAAATTTGAAATATCTGAATCCAATCTGTTTGGATCAGAACCGTCAGCCGCAGAATGAAGCTCTCCGTCCTCATGTTCTGCAAGTTGTGACGCAGTATCTGACATGGCCCTAATATTATCAGTGCACTCTGTTCTCATCCCAGAGTGATCACGCTTACCTCTTAGTTCTGGTAATTTAGCCAAAACTTCAGTCATAACAGTAGCCATATCCTGTAATGTGATTTGTAATGGCCGCCCAGATGTACTCGGCGCCACAATATCACGCACCTCCCGAGCGGGAGATGCAGGTACTGACACGTGAGGCGAGTTAGTCGGCATAACTCTCCCCTCGTTGTTTGGTGAAATGTGTTCAATTTGTACAGATTGACTCTTATTTAAAGTAGCATCAATGCAGTTAGTACATAAATTTCTATTGGGCTCCACTTTGGCATTAGCACATATAGCACAGATGTCTTCCTCTGAATCAGACATGTTTAACACACTAGCAAATAAACTAGCAACTTGGAAATACTTTTCAAGTAATTTATTATAATAAGAAAACGTACTGTGCCTATAAGAAGCACAGAAAGAGTTATGACAGTTGAAAGTTAATAAACTGAAAGGTTATAGCATCAAATCTTTGTAAAAAAACACAATTTTAGCAAAGGCTTGTTCCCATTAGCAAAGAATAACTAACCCTGATAGCAGAAAAAAAAGTTACAGAAATAAACGTTTTTTTATCACAGTCAACTACAATCTCACAGCTCTGCTGTGAGTGATTACCTCCCTCAAAACAAGTTTTGAAGACCCCTGAGTTCTGTAGAGATGAACCGGATCATGCAGGAAGTACAGTGAGCTTCTGACTGAATTTTTTGATGCGTAGCAAAAGCGCCAAAAACGGCCCCTCCCCCTCACACACAACAGTGAGAGAGATCAGTAAACTGTCATAAATTAAATAAAACAACTGCCAAGTGGAAAAAAATAGTGCCCAAAATATTTTATTCACCCAGTACCTCAGAAATGAAACGATTTTACATGCCAGCAAAAAACGTTTAACATAAATTAAGTGTTATTAAAAAGCCTGTTGCTAGTCCCTGCAAATTAGGCTAAAGTCTTATGCACACAGTATAATTCCAGTGAAGTGCCATTCCCCAGAATACTGAAGTGTAAAATATACATACATGACAGCCTGATACCAGTTGCTGCTACTGCATTTAAGGCTGAGTTTACATTATATCGGTATGGCAGAATTTTCTCATCAATTCCATTGTCAGAAAATAATAAGCTGCTACATACCTCTTTGCAGATTAATCTGCCCGCTGTCCCCTGATCTGAAGTTTACCTCTCCTCAGATGGCCGAGAAACAGCAATATGATCTTAACTACGCCGGCTAAAATCATAGTAAAAACTCAGGTAGATTCTTCTTCAAATTCTACCAGAGAAGGAATAACACACTCCGGTGCTATTATAAAATAACAAACTTTTGATTGAAGGTATAAAACTAAGTGTAATCACCATAGTCCTCTCACACATCCTATCTAGTCGTTGGGTGCAAGAGAATGACTGGAGGTGACGTAGAGGGGAGGAGCTATATGGCAGCTCTGCTGGGTGAATCCTCTTGCACTTCCTGTTGGGGAGGAGCAATATCCCAGAAGTAATGATGACCCGTGGACTGATCACACTTAACAGGAGAAACAGAACTTTCCAAGATAGAGGCTTAATATCTATGGAATGCATAGGTTCAAACGAAACCCCTTGAAGAACTTTAAGAACTAAATTCAAACTCCATGGCGGAGCAACAGGTTTAAACACAGGCTTGATTCTAACTAAAGCCTGACAGAACGACTGAACGTCTGGAGCATCTGCCAGACATTTGTGCAGTAGAATTGATAAAGCAGATATCTGTCCCTTTAAGGAACTAGCCCCTTCTCCAATCCTTCTTAGAGAAAGGACAAAATCCAAGGAATCCTGATCTTACTCCATGAGTAGCCTTTGGATTCGCACCAATAAAGATATTTACGCCATATCTTATGATAAATTTTCCTGGTGACAGGCTTACGAGCCTGAATCAAAGTATCTATGACCGATTCAGAGAACCTCCGCTTGGATAAGATCAAGCGTTCAATCTCCAAGCTGTCAGTCGCAGAGAAACTAGATTTGGATGCTGGAACGGACCTTGAATCAGAAGGTCCTGTCTCAGTGGCAGAGTCCATGGTGGAAGAGATGACATGTCCACCATGTCTGCATACCAAGTCCTGCGTGGCCACGCAGGTGCTATCAAAATCACGGAAGCTCTCTCCTGTTTGATTATGGCAATCAAACGAAGAAGGAGAGGAAATGGTGGAAACACATAAGCCAGGTTGAACGACCAGGGTACTGCTAGAGCATCTATCAGTACTGCCTGAGGATCCCTTAACCTGGACCCGTAACAAGGAAGTTTGGCATTCTGACGAGACGCCATCAGATCCAATTCTGGTGTGCCCCATTGCTGAATCAATTGTGCAAACACCTCCGGATGGAGTTCCCATTCCCCCGGATAAAAAGTCTGACGACTTAGAAAATCCGCTTCCCAGTTCTCCACTCCTGGGATATATATTGCTGATAGATGGCAAGAGTGAGTCTCTCCCCATCAAATTATTTTGGTAACCTCTATCATCGCTAGAGAACTCTTTGTTCCCCCCTGATGATTGATATATGCTACAGTCGTGATATTGTCCGACTGGAATCTTATAAATCTGGCCGATGCCAGCTGAGGCCATGCCTGAAGCGCGTTGAATATCGCTCTCAGTTCTAGAATATTTATTGGGAGGAGAGCCTCCTCCTGAGTCCACAAACCCTGTTCTTTTTAGGGAATTCCAGACTGCACCCCAGCCCAATAGGCTGGCGTCCGTCGTCACTATGACCCACGCTGGCCTGCGGAAACACATTCCCTTGGACAGATGATCCTGTGACAACCACCAAAGAAGAGAGTATCTGGTCTCTTGGTCTAGCTTTATCTGAGGAGATAAATCTGCATAATCCCCATTCCACTGTTTGAGCATGCAAAGTTGCAGTGGTCTGAGATGCAAGCGAGCAAACGGAACTATGTCCATTGCCGCTACCATTAAACCGATTACCTCCATACACTGAGCCACTGACGGCTGAGGAATGGAATGAAGAGCTCGGCAGATGGATAACATTTTTGATTTCCTGACCTCCGTCAGAAATTTTTTTCATGTCCATCGAATCTATCAGAGTTCCTAGGAATGGAACTCTTGTGAGGGGGAGAAGTGAACTCTTTTTTACGTTCACCTTCCACCCGTGAGATCTTAGAAAAGCCAACACAATGTCTGTGTGAGACTAGTTGGTAAGATGACGTCTGGATTAAGATATCGTCCAGATAAGACGTCACTGCTATGTCCCGTGGCCTTAGAACCGCCAGAAGGGACCCTAGCACCTTTGTGAAAATTCTGGGAGCTGTGGCCAACCCGAAGGGAAGAGCCACAAACTGGTAATGTTTGTCCAGAAAGGCGAAACTGGTGATGATCTTTGTGGATAGGAATGTGTAGATATGCATCCTTTAAGTCCACGGTGGTCATATATTGACCCTCCTGGATCATCAGCAAAATAGTCTGAATGGTCACCATCTTGAAGGATGGCACTCTGAGGAATTTGTTTAGGATCTTGAGATCCAAAATTGGTCTGAAGGTTCCCTCTTATTTGGGAACCACAAACAGATTGGAGTAGAACCCTTGCCCCTGTTCTGTTTCTGGAACTGGGCAGATCACTCCCATGGTATTTAGGTCTTCTACACAGCGTAAGAACGCCTCTCTTTTTGTCTGGTTTACAGACAATTGAGAAAGATGGAATCTCCCCCTTGGGGGAGAATCTTTGAAATCTAGAAGATACCTCTGGGTTACTAATTCTAAAGCCCAGGAGTCCTGAACGTCTCTTGCCCAAGCCTGAGCGAAGAGAGAAAGTCTGCCCCCTACTAGATCCGGGCCCGGATCGGGGGCTACCCCTTCATGCTGTCTTGGTGGCAGCAGCGGGTTTCTTGGCCTGTTTACCCTTGTTCCAAGTCTGGTTATTTCCAGACTGACTTGGATTTATCAAAATTCCCCTCTTGCTTTGCAGCATGGGAAGAGGTAGGGGGACCACCTTTGAAGTTTCGAAAGGAACGAAAATTATTTTGTTTGGTGTTCATTTTGTCTTATCCTGAGGAAGGGCATGGCCTTTCCCTCCAGTGATGTCTGAAATGATCTCTTTCAGTTCAGGCCCGAATAGGGTCTTACCCTTGAAAGGGATGGCTAAAAGCTTAGCTTTTGATGACACGTCAGCAGACCAGGACTTAAGCCATAACGCTCTACGCGCTAAAATGGCAAAACCTGAATTCTTCGCCGTCAATTTAGCCAATTGAAAAGCGGCATCTGTAATGAAAGAATTAGCTAGCTTGAGAGTCACAAGACTATATGCCCACTTTAAACTAGTCCATAAGGGGAACCCAAAAGAAATGAAATTTTGGGGAATCAGAAAAGTAAAATCGGATGGCAGAGGAGGTAATTTTGAAAAAAGACTTCTCCATCAGGAAGCTAAATTGATTTTTGAGATGGGAACCCTATATCCAAGGGGCCTAAACAGTGAGCTAGATCTAAACGCCATTTTATAATTAACATCTCTGATTTCCTTAAAACTATGAAAAACTGTCAACCTACTATAAAATACACTCCACTAAAAACCAATAGGCCAATTAAAGCCATAAAATCTAAACAATGGGCCAATAAACAATACAGTATAGCCCCTTACCTCAAAACAAACACATTTTCTCACACATGAGTGCTTAAATATACATTTCCTATCTTCACATATACATATATTAAATTATTTTTCATGCTCCCATTTATTATTCTATGACACTAGACAGACATGAATATTGAGCATGGATAAGAAAGAAATATTAACTATGTCCAATCAATCGGACCTTAACAACAATTATAAACCAAGCGAACACAGAATACCAAAATAGAGGCCCTTATAAAACAGTGTCAAAACAAGTAACACACTTAAGTTTATAGGTTCTCACACAAACGCAATTGTAGAAACTATTACAAATTATTTTTGGAACTTTTCATTCCTTTTATGTATAAACAAAAAACGGTAAATGTAACAATTAAAATTTGTTTGATAATAACTTTGCAAATATGCAAGACATGTTACAATCACGCTATGAATATAGAGAACACTAACAAATGTTATATAGAAATGTAAATATTGGATTCAACATACAAAGAAAGCCCAGGACCCAAAGAGTTAACCCTAAATAGGGTATAAATAACAGGAGAATCCAGCATACAGGTATCTTGAAAAAGGCTGCACAGCCGAAAAGCGTAGATAGAAGAGTTTGCCACATCGATCGATTGGGAACACAGAGAACACAGAGAAGCGCTTTTCAACCAACAAACCAGGCAAGTCCACAAGCATCCTTGTTTTAAAAATTTGCCTTCACCTACCAGGCCCTGATTAGCAAAGCAGCATATATTTAACCGCAATCTAGCCTGAAGCGGATCACCAGATCGGTCACTGACCGAGAGAAATAAGAGAGAAAAGCACACAGAGAAAAAATCCACCGCATCATCTCTACACCCAGCAAGGAAAAGAACGGTCACTGACCGAAAGAAGAAAAGAAGGATTCTACATCAAACTGCCCTCACATTGAGATAACATTCCCCACACCAGGGAAAGGAAACAGATATCTGTAGCGGCATATATTTAACCGCATAAAGATTTTGTGTCATCGAATATCACCAATAAGGGGACTCGAGGAAAAACTGAGCAATACAGTTCGGTATTAAAACCGACAGGTAATACCAAAATAGAGCGGCATATATTTAACCGCAAGAAGCCGGAGGACCCCCATAAAGGTAACTGGTACTTAGAGACATAGACACAACGAGTATAACCGCTCATAAACTACGACAAAAATCCTTGCTTATAAGCTGAAGGTGAACGTTATATTTGTATTGAATACAGCAAGATTATATATATGCAGAAAAGTATCAATATAAAGAAAGACGATTTGTGGCAATATCAGAGTGAACATATATCTGTATAATCCTATACATTTTGTAAAATTACCTATATATTTTAAATTGTTTTTTATATTTTTAACATTTTATATATATATACATTTTAATAATGACCATATTGTATTGACACCAGTGTCTCTTTTTAATATACAGTGTATATACATTTATTTACATGAAATAAAACATTTATACAGGGAGTGCAGAATTATTAGGCAAGTTGTATTTTTGAGGATTCATTTTATTATTGAACAACAACCATGTTCTCAATGAACCCAAAAAACTCATTAATATCAAAGCTGAATAGTTTTGGAAGTAGTTTTTAGTTTGTTTTTAGTTATAGCTATTTTAGGGGGATATCTGTGTGTGCAGGTGACTATTACTGTGGATAATTATTAGGCAACTTAACAAAAAACAAATATATACCCATTTCAATTATTTATTTTTACCAATGAAACCAATATAACATCTCAACATTCACAAATATACATTTCTGACATTCAAAAACAAAACAAAAACAAATCAGTGACCAATATAGCCACCTTTCTTTGCAAGGACACTCAAAAGCCTGCCATCCATGGATTCTGTCAGTGTTTTGATCTGTTCACCATCAACATTGCGTGCAGCAGCAACCACAGCCTCCCAGACACTGTTCAGAGAGGTGTACTGTTTTCCCTCCTTGTAAATCTCACATTTGATGATGGACCACAGGTTCTCAATGGGGTTCAGATCAGGTGAACAAGGAGGCCATGTCATTAGATTTTCTTCTTTTATACCCTTTCTTGCCAGCCACGCTGTGGAGTACTTGTCCTGCATGAAAATCATGTTTTTCTTGAAGGATGCAGACTTCTTCCTGTACCAATGCTTGAAGAAGGTGTCTTCCAGAAACTGGCAGTAGGACTGGGAGTTGAGCTTGACTCCATCCTCAACCCGAAAAGGCCCCACAAGCTCATCTTTGATGATACCAGCCCAAACCAGTACTGCACCTCCACCTTGCTGGCGTCTGAGTCGGACTGGAGCTCTCTGCCCTTTACCAATCCAGCCACGGGCCCATCCATCTGGCCCATCAAGACTCACTCTCATTTCATCAGTCCATAAAACCTTAGAAAAATCAGTCTTGAGATATTTCTTGGCCCAGTCTTGACGTTTCAGCTTGTGTGTCTTGTTCAGTGGTGGTCGTCTTTCAGCCTTTCTTACCTTGGCCATGTCTCTGAGTATTGCACACCTTGTGCTTTTGGGCACTCCAGTGATGTTGCAGCTCTGAAATATGGCCAAACTGGTGGCAAGTGGCATCTTGACAGCTGCACGCTTGACTTTTCTCAGTTCATGGGCAGTTATTTTGCTCCTTGGTTTTTCCACATGCTTCTTGCGACCCTGTTGACTATTTTGAATGAAACGCTTGATTGTTCGATGATCACGCTTCAGAAGCTTTGCAATTTTAAGAGTGCTGCATCCCTCTGCAAGATATCTCACTATTTTTGACTTTTCTGAGCCTGTCAAGTCCTTCTTTGACCCATTTTGCCAAAGGAAAGGAAGTTGCCTAATAATTATGCACACCTGATATAGGGTGTTGATGTCATTAGACCACACCCCTTCTCATTACAGAGATGCACATCACCTAATATGCTTAATTGGTAGTAGGCTTTCGAGCCTATACAGCTTGGAGTAAGACAACATGCATAAAGAGGATGATGTGGTCAAAATACTCATTTGCCTAATAATTCTGCACTCCCTGTATTTATATTATTACTGATTATCTTGTTTTTTAGAAAGGAATGAAATATTCAAAAGTTTTAAAAAAACGCATCTAAACTATCAATTTTTTCACAAACGGGAATCTGCATTTTTTTGCGCCACCCAACACACATTTTCTTTCAGCTTGAGAGTCATAATTCTATCCAGAATATCATCTAATGGGGTCTCAACCTGAAGAGCCTCTTCCAGAGCCTCGAACCAAAAGGACGCTGCAGTAGTTATAGGAACAATGCACGCTATAGGTTGGAGAAGAAAACCTTGATGAACAAATACTTTTTTCAGGAGACCCTCTAATTTTTTATCCATAGGATCTTTGAAAGCACAACTGTCCTCAATAGGTATAGCTGTACGCTTAGCCAGGGTAGAAATAGCTCCCTCCACCTTAGGGACCGTCTGCCACGAGTCCCGCACGGCGTCTGATATGGGAAACATTTTCTTAAAAGTAGGAGGGGGAGCGAACGGCATACCTGGTCTATCCCACATCTTAGTAACAATTTCCGAAATCCTCTTAGGGACCGGAAAAACATCAGTGTAGGCAGGAACCTCTAGGAATTTGTCCATTTTACACAATTTCTCTGGAACTACAATAGGGTCACAATCATCCAGAGTCGCTAAAACCTCCCTGAGCAATAAGCGGAGGTGTTCTAGTTTAAATTTAAAAGCCGTCATATCTGAATCTGTCTGAGGGAACATATTTCCTGAATCAGAAATCTCTCCCTCAGCCAGCAAATCCCTCACTTCAGAACATTGTGAGGTTACATCGGATATGGCTAATAAAGTGTCAGAGGGCTCAGCGTTTGATCTCACACCAGACCTACTGTGCTTCCCCTGCAACCCAGGCAGCTTAGATAAAACCTCTGTGAGGGTAGTATTCATAACTGCGGCCATATCTTGCAGGGTGAAAGAATTAGATGCACTAGTAGTACTTGGCGTCGCTTGTGCGGGTGTTAACGGGTGTGACACTTGGGGAGAATTAGATGGCATAACCTGATTCCCTTTTGACTGAGAATCATCCTGCGACATACTTTTAGTAGCTAAAATATGTTCTTTGTGGGGGGTGGAGCCTGATCTCACTGCGGCAGGACATGTTTTTGTGAAGCTCCTCAAGCCTGAAGGACTTTACTTATATTTTGCATAGTAAAAATACTACAAACAACAGATTTGAAAGTCTCTTCTGCTAGGACCGGATGGATGCCCACTATTGGGGATCATACAAGTTCTTTGCCTATGTTCTTTGAGACAGATATACGATCAGCTCTTACACAGGTTTGGACTCCATTTTGTAACTTGCTGTAACTACGCAGCATATCGATGCTAAGTAGCTATCCCTGTGTGGTTGTGAAGTATATGGCTGGGGCTGCCGCAATCTTACCCCCCCCCCCCAAACTCTGGGGTTACGAGATCCTGCTTTAGGATTCTGAACTGATTCGTAGCAGAATAAACCTGCAATCACTAGTTTATATCACGCTATAGAACATTACTTCTACGCTATCTATTTTACACCTCATTTGTGTACTCTCTTCTGTGGCAAATGGAACAACTCACGATAACTATCCTGGAAGCAGTTGACAGCTGGGAACAGAAGATCCAGGCGTTAATATGCCAGCATTATCAAGACCTGCAGAGGAGCCTGGAGATTATGCTGTCACCACCACAAATGGATTTTCAAAAATCTATACCATGCAGCTCCCCGCAACCACAAAGCCCGGTGAGGCCGGCAGCGCCAGAGGACATAACCCCTCCAGCCCAGCGCAATCTGCGCGATATTCAGGAGCCCACTGTGCATCTACCTGTCATTAAGAAAGAAGTGAGCACACAGTTCACCCCATGTTTCACCTTAGATGCTCAGTGCGACAGGCCTCTTTCTGTAGGGGAGTCTCTGCACATCGGACACACGGTCTACATAGTGGAGCAGGCGGAGGCTCCTAATTTTTTTGATTTGTTATGGCCACTTACTGAACCCTTGACTTTTGGTGATCTAATGCCTGATTGTCAAAGGATACAGAATGCTACGCGGAGCGATGTACCATACGGGAACCCCCTAGCAAAATACGACCTGCAATCCGGATCCATAAGGACATGCTTTACCACTAGTTTGGGACTTTATACCTATCAGCCTCACCACGATGCTCTATCAGGCAGGACATGCTTCTCACCCATGGCCAGAAAAGGATTACATCCTAAAACGTGGGGTAGGTCAGGAGTGGGTTAAATTTTATTTATGCTGAGGTGGGGGATTGCTTTGAGACTCCTAAAAGTGGACAGTTTGGTCTCCGGTTTAAGATGGCGCCTCCTACATGAGACTCTATAAATATACCTCAGTTTGAACTAAACCTTATGTTTTCCCTACAATGGTTATTAATCATTTAGGGTCTTTTAGAACATATGACTTTAAGTTGGATAGACGCGGGAAGCTGCTACCCGCCAGCCTGTGATTACCAGCTGAATTAAAACGTCAAAAGTAGATCTGGCTGCTGTAAGATGGTTACCAAGATAATGAAGATTGTAGTTTCTGATGTTTTAAAACCTTTTGCTAACCATTAGAGTGATCAGACATGAACAACTATGGCGTTTCCATAACTAGCAAAGCTTGCTCTTCCATTGTATTTACTTAATAGATGTGACAGACCTCTATTAGTTGGGCTCACATAGTTAAGTGAGAGTTATACAGTTAAGTTCCTTTGATGTCTACATGGGGGTTGAGTTATTACAGTGTTCACTAAATTATGTTAATATTGCATACTTGTTTCTTCACGACTGCCTCATAGACAAGCACATATACCTATTACCATGCGGTGATGCCCTCACCCTGTTAGCATAATTATGGCTTGTCGCAACCTTACATTAGGGCCATATATCTATTTATAATTTCTCAAAGATACTAAGTATAGGTCATTACGAATCTCTAGATACCTTTCTATTTTCCATGACCCAAACTAGACGCCATGGCGATATTATAAGTGGTTGGCTCACCCTTTAATACTTAGAGATGTACTTGTTGATCCTGGGGGTTATTCTGTTATGTAAGGCGCAGTGTTCTCTCTGTTGGGCTGCTTCTTATTTTTATTTCGTCTTTTTACATTGTCACGTTTAATACTTTTTATATATAGTTATGATGTATATTAACCTAACTTCCCATGCAGTTTTGCTATATACAATGATGTTTTAATTTGATGCCACAGACATAACAGACATAATAGACATAAGCACTAATATGTTCTTTGAGAATTACATTATATTATTTGCTTCAGATACTACTGTTGAGTAACTAAGGCTACTCGACGATCAGTCTTATACTGATCAGGCTTTGGTATGGGCAGTGTTATGTAGGGGCTATCAGTTGTTCCTGAGTGTATGTTCACTTCAGAACCCTTTAATGACGTTACAACCTTTGCTGTTCCCTCCTTCATGTTGTTATGTGTTGTTGTTTTAGATTTTTTTTAAAGTTTATAGAGAGTCAGATATAAATTAAGACTACCAAAATAGTAAAAACTGAGGTTCATTAAATGGGACCCACAAGTGGTTACCTATATATCAAATTGTCCTCTGATAGGTTATTATTCATTTTTCCATATGAGGTCCAAAAGTGGCCTTTTGCGTTTATTGGAGGGCTTCATAGGCTTATGGCACTTCATTTACATGGTTTCAGCCCTGTTTTGATGAAAGTAATGTATTTCTTTTGCTAATTGATGTGATGGAAGATAAGTGTATACAACTACCATATATCTGTATTTATTTGTAATATGTTATGTATGTGCCTGGCATAAACCTCAATAAAAAATATTTAAAAAAAAAAAAAAAAAAAATATGTTCTTTGCAATTTATTGACCTTTCAGTGCATGAGGGACACATTCTAAGTGGAGGTTTCACAATGGCTTCTAAACATATTGAACATTGACTTTTCTCAATGTCAGACATGTTGAACAGGCTAGTAATAACTACAAACAAGCATGAAAACACTTTATTTAGTGAATAAAATAACAATCTTAAAAAACGGTACTGCGCCTTTAAGAGAAAAAAAGCATACACGTTCTGCAAAACAGCCTAAACATGCACCAAATTTTTCAAAATTTTGTATGCAGACACCTTATAAGTAGTTAAGATTGCCCTACAAGGAATTTTAACATTTAACCCCTTAATTTGCAAACCGGATTGAAAATAGGCCCAGATCCGGAAAAAACACCCCAGCACCTTGCCACAGCCCTGCTGTGGCCCTACCTGCCCTCAGGGATAGTAAATGTGGGGTAAAAGCTTCGATTTGGCCCAAAACATACACCAGGGCCCTCAGGAGTTAGAGGTTGCTGCGAAAAACTAACTGCGCATCTGAGGCGCGAAAATAGGCCCCGCCCATCTCACTCGATGTCTCCACAGCCTCAAAAGACCGCACCAGAGCAGTTATAACTAGCCATGTGGGATCTGACACCCAAAAGTTAAGCCATGTGTGCCCTCAATAAAGTTGCCCAAAATGTTATTGCCCACAAAACGTTACAGCACTCCCAAATCATAAAAACGTTTGCCCACAAACATTTACAACTCAGTGTCAACCATATTTGTAATTGGCCCCATATGCAAGCTAAGTAATGCCCTTCTTTTAGCTCTAGGATTACTGCTTCGCCTTACCCTCCTGGGTATAATGTCAGCCTTTCTGAAATAGACAGTCTCTCCAGAAAAATATGACTGAACATAACCTCACTGCTGCATATCATGAAAACATTCCTCACACTGAAGTTTCCTGTACTCCTCAGCCACTGTGGGAACAGTAATGGACCTTAGTTACAAATGCTAAGATCATCATCCTCCAGGCAGCAGTCTTCATCCATCTGCTGCCTGAGAGTAAATAGTACACACCGGTACCATTTAAAATAACAAGCTCTTGCTTGAAGAAATTAAAAACTAATATTTTATCACCTCTTTCACTTTACCCTTCCTAGTACTTAGAGTAGGCAAAGAGAATGACTGGGGGGTGGAGCTAAGGGAGGAGCTATATAGACAGCTCTGCTGTGGTGCTCTTTGCCACTTCCTGTTAGCAGGAGGATAATATCCCACAAGTAAAGGATGAATCCCTGGACTTGTCTTATCTTTATAGAAGAAAAATAAATTATGCTTACCTGATCATTTTCTTTTCTTCCGATCGAAAGAGTCCACAGCTGCATTCATTACTTTTGGGAAATAAGAACCTGGCCACCAGGAGGAGGCAAAGACACCCCAGCCAAAAGCTTAAATACTCCTCCCACTTCCCTCATCCCCCAGTCATTCTGCCGAGGAACAAGGAACAGTAGAAGAAACATCAGGGTGAAAAGGTGCCAGAAGAAAAAAAAAAACAAAGACGCCCCACATAAAAGAAGATGGGTGGGGAGCTGTGGGATCTTTCCATCGGAAGAAAAGAAAATTATCAGGTAAGCATAATTTAAGTTTTTCTTCCTAAATGGAAAGAGTCCACTGCTGCATTCATTACTTTTGGGAAAACAATACCCAAGCTATAGAGGACACTGAATGCCAAAACGGGAGGATACAAAAGGCGGCCCATTCTGAGGGCACCAGGCCTGAAACCACTACCCAAGAAAAAACCCTGCTTTGTCCGAAGCCGAGAAACCAAAAAGGGAAAAGGCCCCAAGGACACTGACCAGCAGATAGGCCGGAAGCCTAGCTAGAGACCGCAACATCAGACACAACTGAGTCAACAGTCCTCCGGGAGACACAGTCGCCCAACAGTCGGTTCCCCACCACACACCCTTTACTAGCGAAGGGAACCCCCGCCAAAACTCTCAAAGGAATAAGGCAAGGAAGAACCAAATGGAAGCCGAAAGGTTACCACAAACTACATAAAAGGAAAAAACCCCATCAAACCAAGCTTGTAAGATAAATGGGTCCTGACAACAAGGGGAGGCAACGCCCAATCCAAATAGAAACCACAAGGTTTAGAACTGGTAACAGAACAGAGGAAAAGTTCTACCAATATCCTGCAAGGATTGGAACAGCTAGCTAGCACTTGATCAAGGCGCAAACAGCTGTAGCTGGTTTCAAAGAGCAACCCATCCATGGCCAGGCAGCAAGTCAACCAGCGCCTATGAGCAACTGAAAATGGAGACCAAACATAATCCGAACTCAGAACCCTGAGAAATTCAGGCAAAATTACATGTTGCAGACTCAGACGAAGGTAAACACCTGAGTCAAGAACACGCAGCCATCCTCAGGATGACACAGAAGAAATACTTGCTAGAAGCAGCTACCAAAATGTAGAGTGCTAAACCTCCAATACAGAAGGCACACTCTAGGCAACCGAAACCGCCAGACCTACACATAGGTCTCAAAATAAAAGGAGAGCCCAGTACCTCAACGAAGACCAATGCGCCCCCAAGATCCGAGAACAACGGATCTCATGACCTACCTCCAGCGGGGCCAGCCCAAGCATCGGCAGGTTTGAAACCAGGGAACCAGAAAAAACAGAATTTATGTTTACCTGATAAATTTCTTTCTCCAACGGTGTGTCCGGTCCACGGCGTCATCCTTACTTGTGGGATATTCTCTTCCCCAACAGGAAATGGCAAAGAGCCCAGCAAAGCTGGTCACATGATCCCTCCTAGGCTCCGCCTACCCCAGTCATTCGACCGACGTTAAGGAGGAATAATAGCATAGGAGAAACCATATGGTACCGTGGTGACTGTAGTTAAAGAAAATAAATTATCAGACCTGATTAAAAAACCAGGGCGGGCCGTGGACCGGACACACCGTTGGAGAAAGAAATTTATCAGGTAAACATAAATTCTGTTTTCTCCAACATAGGTGTGTCCGGTCCACGGCGTCATCCTTACTTGTGGGAACCAATACCAAAGCTTTAGGACACGGATGAAGGGAGGGAGCAAATCAGGTCACCTAAATGGAAGGCACCACGGCTTGCAAAACCTTTCTCCCAAAAATAGCCTCAGAAGAAGCAAAAGTATCAAACTTGTAAAATTTGGTAAAAGTGTGCAGTGAAGACCAAGTCGCTGCCCTACATATCTGATCAACAGAAGCCTCGTTCTTGAAGGCCCATGTGGAAGCCACAGCCCTAGTGGAATGAGCTGTGATTCTTTCGGGAGGCTGCCGTCCGGCAGTCTCGTAAGCCAATCTGATGATGCTTTTAATCCAAAAAGAGAGAGAGGTAGAAGTTGCTTTTTGACCTCTCCTTTTACCAGAATAAACAACAAACAATGAAGATGTTTGTCTAAAATCCCTTGTAGCATCTAAATAGAATTTTAGAGCGCGAACAACATCCAAATTGTGCAACAAGCGTTCCTTCTTTGAAACTGGTTTCGGACACAGAGAAGGTACGATAATCTCCTGGTTAATGTTTTTGTTAGAAACAACTTTTGGAAGAAAACCAGGTTTAGTACGTAAAACCACCTTATCTGCATGGAACACCAGATAAGGAGGAGAACACTGCAGAGCAGATAATTCTGAAACTCTTCTAGCAGAAGAAATTGCAACTAAAAACAAAACTTTCCGAGATAATAACTTAATATCAACGGAATGTAAGGGTTCAAACGGAACCCCCTGAAGAACTGAAAGAACTAAATTGAGACTCCAAGGAGGAGTCAAAGGTTTGTAAACAGGCTTGATTCTAACCAGAGCCTGAATAAAGGCTTGAACATCTGGCACAGCTGCCAGTTTTTTGTGAAGTAACACCGACAAGGCAGAAATCTGTCCCTTCAGGGAACTTGCCGATAATCCTTTTTCCAATCCTTCTTGAAGGAAGGATAGAATCCTAGGAATCTTAACCTTGTCCCAAGGGAATCCTTTAGATTCACACCAACAGATATATTTTTTCCAAATTTTGTGGTAAATCTTTCTAGTTACAGGCTTTCTGGCCTGAACAAGAGTATCGATAACAGAATCTGAGAAACCTCGCTTCGATAAAATCAAGCGTTCAATCTCCAAGCAGTCAGCTGGAGTGAAACCAGATTCGGATGTTCGAACGGACCCTGAACAAGAAGGTCTCGTCTCAAAGGTAGCTTCCAAGGTGGAGCCGATGACATATTCACCAGATCTGCATACCAAGTCCTGCGTGGCCACGCAGGAGCTATCAAGATCACCGACGCCCTCTCCTGATTGATCCTGGCTACCAGCCTGGGGATGAGAGGAAACGGCGGGAACACATAAGCTAGTTTGAAGGTCCAAGGTGCTACTAGTGCATCCACTAGAGCCGCCTTGGGATCCCTGGATCTGGACCCGTAGCAAGGAACTTTGAAGTTCTGACGAGAGGCCATCAGATCCATGTCTGGAATGCCCCATAGTTGAGTGACTTGGGCAAAGATTTCCGGATGGAGTTCCCACTCCCCCGGATGCAATGTCTGACGACTCAGAAAATCCGCTTCCCAATTTTCCACTCCCGGGATGTGGATAGCAGACAGGTGGCAGGAGTGAGACTCCGCCCATAGAATAATCTTGGTCACTTCTTCCATCGCTAGGGAACTCCTTGTTCCCCCCTGATGGTTGATGTACGCAACAGTCGTCATGTTGTCTGATTGAAACCGTATGAACTTGGTCCTCGCTAGCTGAGGCCAAGCCTTGAGAGCATTGAATATCGCTCTCAGTTCCAGAATATTTATCGGTAGAAGAGATTCTTCCCGAGACCAAAGACCCTGAGCTTTCAGGGATCCCCAGACCGCGCCCCAGCCCATCAGACTGGCGTCGGTCGTGACAATGACCCACTCTGGTCTGCGGAATGTCATCCCTCGTGACAGGTTGTCCAGGGACAGCCACCAACGGAGTGAGTCTCTGGTCCACTGGTTTACTTGTATCTTTGGAGACAAGTCTGTATAGTCCCCATTCCACTGACTGAGCATGCACAGTTGTAATGGTCTTAGATGAATGCGCGCAAAAGGAACTATGTCCATTGCCGCTACCATCAACCCGATCACTTCCATGCACTGAGCTACGGAAGGAAGAGGAACGGAATGAAGAATTCGACAAGAGTCCAGAAGTTTTGTCTTTCTGGCCTCTGTTAGAAAAATCCTCATTTCTGAGGAGTCTATAATTGTTCCCAAGAAGGGAACCCTTGTTGACGGGGATAGAGAACTCTTTTCCACGTTCACTTTCCAGCCGTGAGATCTGAGAAAGGCCAGGACTATGTCCGTGTGAGCCTTTGCTCGAGGGAGGGACGACGCTTGAATCAGAATGTCGTCCAGGTAAGGTACTACTGCAATGCCCCTTGGTCTTAGCACCGCTAGAAGGGACCCTAGTACCTTTGTGAAAATCCTTGGGGCAGTGGCTAATCCGAAAGGAAGCGCCACGAACTGGTAATGTTTGTCCAGGAATGCAAACCTTAGGAACCGATGATGTTCCTTGTGGATAGGAATATGTAGATACGCATCCTTTAAATCCACCGTGGTCATGAATTGACCTTCCTGGATGGAAGGAAGGATAGTTCGAATGGTTTCCATCTTGAACGATGGGACCTTGAGAAATTTGTTTAAGATCTTGAGATCTAGGATTGGTCTGAACGTTCCCTCTTTTTTGGGAACTATGAACAGATTGGAGTAGAACCCCATCCCTTGTTCTCTCAATGGAACAGGATGAATCACTCCCATTTTTAACAGGTCTTCTACACAATGTAAGAACGCCTGTCTTTTTATGTGGTCTGAAGACAACTGAGACCTGTGGAACCTCCCCCTTGGGGGAAGTCCCTTGAATTCCAGAAGATAACCCTGGGAGACTATTTCTAGCGTCCAAGGATCCAGAACATCTCTTGCCCAAGCCTGAGCGAAGAGAGAGAGTCTGCCCCCCACCAGATCCGGTCCCGGATCGGGGGCCAATATTTCATGCTGTCTTGGTAGCAGTGGCAGGTTTCTTGGCCTGCTTTCCCTTGTTCCAGCCTTGCATTGGTCTCCAAGCTGGCTTGGCCTGAGAAGTATTACCCTCTTGCTTAGAGGACGTAGCACCTTGGGCTGGTCCGTTTTTACGAAAGGGACGAAAATTAGGTCTATTTTTTGCCTTGAAAGGCCGATCCTGAGGAAGGGCATGGCCCTTACCCCCAGTGATATCAGAGATAATCTCTTTCAAGTCAGGACCAAACAGCGTTTTCCCCTTGAAAGGAATGTTTAGTAGTTTGTTCTTGGAAGACGCATCAGCCGACCAAGATTTCAACCAAAGCGCTCTGCGCGCCATAATAGCAAACCCAGAATTCTTAGCCGCTAACTTAGCCAATTGCAAAGAGGCGTCTAGAGTGAAAGAATTAGCCAATTTGAGAGCATTGACTCTGTCCATAATCTCCTCATAAGGAGGCGAGTCACTATCGAGCACCTTAATCAGTTCATCAAACCAGAAATATGCGGCTGTAGTGACAGGGACAATGCATGAAATGGGTTGTAGAAGGTAACCCTGCTGAACAAACATCTTTTTAAGCAAACCTTCTAATTTGTTATCCATAGGATCTTTGAAAGCACAACTATCCTCTATGGGAATAGTGGTGCGTTTGTTTAAAGTAGAAACCGCTCCCTCGACCTTGGGGACTGACTGCCATAAGTCCTTTCTGGGGTCGACCATAGGAAACAATTTTTTAAATATGGGGGGAGGGACGAAAGGAATACCGGGCCTTTCCCATTCTTTATTAACAATGTCCGCCACCCGCTTGGGTATAGGAAAAGCTTCTGGGAGCCCCGGCACCTCTAGGAACTTGTCCATTTTACATAGTTTCTCTGGGATGACCAAATTTTCACAATCATCCAGAGTGGATAATACCTCCTTAAGCAAAATGCGGAGATGTTCCAATTTAAATTTAAAAGTAATCACATCAGATTCAGCCTGCTGAGAAATGTTCCCTAAATCAGTAATTTCTCCCTCAGACAAAACCTCCCTGGCCCCCTCAGATTGGGTTAGGGGCCCTTCAGAGATATTAATATCAGCGTCGTCATGCTCTTCAGTAACTAAAACAGAGCATCCACGCTTACGCTGACAAGGGTTCATTTTGGCTAAAATGTTTTTGACAGAATTATCCATTACAGCCGTTAATTGTTGCATAGTAAGGAGTATTGGCGCGCTAGATGTACTAGGGGCCTCCTGAGTGGGCAAGACTCGTGTAGACGAAGGAGGGAATGATGCAGTACCATGCTTACTCCCCTCACTTGAGGAATCATCTTGGGCATCATTGTCATTATCACATAAATCACATTTATTTAAATGAATAGGAATTCTGGCTTCCCCACATTCAGAACACAGTCTATCTGGTAGTTCAGACATGTTAAACAGGCATAAACTTGATAAGAAAGTACAAAAAACGTTTTGAAATAAAACCGTTACTGTCACTTTAAATTTTAAACTGAACACACTTTATTACTGCAATTGCGAAAAAACATGAAGGAATTGTTCAAAATTCACCAAACTTTCACCACAGTGTCTTAAAGCCTTGAAAATATTGCACACCAATTTTGGAAGCTTTAACCCTTAAAATAACGGAACCGGAGCCGTTTTAAGCTTTAACCCCTTTACAGTCCCTGGTATCTGCTTTGCTGAGACCCAACCAAACCCAAAGGGGAATACGATACCAAATGACGCCTTCAGAAGTCCTTTATAAGTATCAGAGCTCCTCTCACATGCGACTGCATGCCATGCCTCTCAAAAACAAGTGCGCAACACCGGCGCGAAAATGAGACTCTGCCTATGCTTTGGGAAAGCCCCTAAAGAATAAGGTGTCTAAAACAGTGCCTGCCGATATTATTATATCAAAATACCCAGAATAAATGATTCCTCAAGGCTAAATAAGTGTTAATATCAATCGATTTAGCCCAAAAAAGGTCTACAGTCTAAATAAGCCCTTGTGAAGCCCTTATTTACAATCGTAATAAACATGGCTTACCGGATCCCATAGGGAAAATGACAGCTTCCAGCATTACATCGTCTTGTTAGAATGTGTCATACCTCAAGCAGCAAAGGACTGCAAACTGTTCCCCCAACTGAAGTTAATTGCTCTCAACAGTCCTGTGTGGAACAGCCATGGATTTTAGTTACGGTTGCTAAAATCATTTTCCTCATACAAACAGAATTCTTCATCTCTTTTCTGTTTCTGAGTAAATAGTACGTACCAGCACTATTTGAAAATAACAAACTCTTGATTGAATAATGAAAAACTACAGTTAAACACTAAAAAACTCTAAGCCATCTCCGTGGAGATGTTGCCTGTACAACGGCAAAGAGAATGACTGGGGTAGGCGGAGCCTAGGAGGGATCATGTGACCAGCTTTGCTGGGCTCTTTGCCATTTCCTGTTGGGGAAGAGAATATCCCACAAGTAAGGATGACGCCGTGGACCGGACACACCTATGTTGGAGAAAACCCCAGGCTCAAACAACGAGTGGAAAAAATGGCACAGCCATTACAATAGTGCTTGGGTGCCAACCCGCAATACCATATGGAGACCGTCAACAAGGCCGTATACCTAGAGATCTAGCTAGAGGCCCAACATAGACTCAAGACAGAGCCAGCAACTCTCCAAATGGAGAAAACAACCCAGAGAGAGTAACTCTCTCCGAAATAGGTTAACCCGTCTGTCCTAACCTCCTAAACCCAGAAGAAGCCCGAAAGGGAACACACTTCCGAAAGAAGGATATAAGCCCCCCAAGCAAACGGTCCAGAAGGACAGAGCACCTGCCCCCAGGACACAGCCATAGGCTGAACCTAGAGAATAATTCTCCAACACCCTGACCTGGAAGGAATCCCCTGAAAAAATGTAATTGGCTAGCACACAGCTGTGGTTCCACAGGGAACCTCTTTGCTTGCAGAGCAGCAAAGCCATCACACTCTTTCAGCAAGCCAAACAAGGTGAAGGCAAGCCCAGGGGGCATCGGCACCCAGAAAAACCTAGTCAACTGAACCAGTTCAACTGTCCCAACCAAAGGACACCCCCCAAGTTTCCCGGAACTAGGGAACCCCGGACTAGCTCTAGATCCTAACAGTCCGGTACAACCCACAACAGGATCCACAAAGGACACGCTGAGAAAAACCTCAGCTACAGGAAGAACCAGAGCGAGGAGAGGTCCGAGCCCCCAAATAAAAAAGAACCCCCATCTGATATAAAACCAGACCCCCAGGAGATACCATACAATGTCCAAAGTAAAATGGACAATGAGAAAACTCCCTAGTCTCAACCAGAAGACGAGACCACCCCTTGCCAGAGTCCAACGCTCCAAGGAGATAAGGAAGCAAAGACCGAAACAAGGTCACTAGAGCCCTAGGCGCAATAGCCACATTACGACCAAGAACAAGGGGATACCTCAAGGACAAAGTCACGCAAACAAAGGCTAGTCTCCACATCACCCCCAAAAAATCAGAGGAGAAGAAGAAAGAAGGATGCGGAGCATCCCCCAGCTCCGGGGAAGAAACCCTAAACAGAGCTCAAGGAGACCCCATTGCCCATGTCCCTATAAAGGAACCAACTCCCGAAGGTAACCAGGTCCCCCGAAGGAACCTGAGGAACGGACAAAGTTCGAAAGGTCTCAAGAAGAGAACCACAGCAGGAACAAGTCCAAGTACAATTCCAGAGTCTCAGAAGGCCAAACCACTCAAAACAGCCGAAGGAGGTGCTAAACCCCCAATCCTCCCATAAGAGGAAGGAAACCCTAGGCCCGAGGAAATCAGAGCCAAGAGAGTGACGCAGTTGAACTCCACTGACCCAGTCACCAAATTGAATGCTGAATAAGGACTGACACAATCCTCCCAGACATACGGATCCTTTTAGAGTGTTTAGCTGAACTTGTAAAGAAAAACAAGAAAACACACAAATAATAATGTGAACACTCAGCGCCCCAATGGACCAGCCAGGCAGAAGAGGTCTGAAGAAGCCACAGGACAGAAGATCTGAATCCCAGCAGGACCAGCCGCAGCTGGGGTCATAACTGTCAAGTTGGCTAAATCCTCCCTCAAAAGGGGAAGGTAAAACAGACAAACCTAGGACTAACGTGTCCCTTAACAAACTTCTGAAGAAGCAACCAGAGAGAATCGATCCCAGAAGTTTCTGAAGGAAACACATAATCGAAATAAAAATACATCCTAACCGGATAAAAGAAAATATAAGGCAACCCGTAGGTTAACGCACAGGAAGAAAGCAGGCATACCCGCAGGACCAGCCAAACGGAACCCTGATCTTCCAACAATAAACTGGGAAAGATCTAAAAAAATCATACAATTTGGAAATTACGTCATCCCCTCATGTTTAATGAGGTGAGCCATCCGAAGTAGAAGACTGAAGATTCCCGTATCCGTTAAGGATAGGGTCTTCTAATAATTCAAAAACGTGTCTGAGTAAATGCAAAGATGCGCTATTCTGTAATGAAAGGCACAACACTCAGGAACAGCTGCACCCACTGGGAACTGTTTAGGCTCACCTAAGGCCGGTAGACCCGGGACGATCGGGCACGAGCACAAACGCAAATAAACGTCTGGACTTTGCAGACGTATAATCGCCAAAAATATGTGAAAGCGAAATTGAGCTGCAACCTCCAGGGGGAACAAGCCGTCCTGTAAGGAGGGATAAACATTATCTGGGTTACCCGCATGTGTAGAAGTAGGGAGCGGTAGGGAACGCGCCTCTTGGAGGACAGGACCCCCAGAGGCGGATGGCTCAGCAGACCCCTGATTGCCCGAGCCCTAGGAACAGGGTGCTCTAATACGGCATATCGAACATAACTGATTGACCTGTGTCAACAAAGCCAATTCGCATTCTTCACAAGTTGAAGAATCTGAATCTGAAATTTGAACAGTCTCAGCATCAGAATCCTCCATAACTAGATAGAGAATATAATATATGGACTAAAAAAAAGAAACTTAAACGACACCTGCCACCCACAATGACTGGGGCACTCACCAGCTCCTAGAACCAGGCACAAGCAGATTTTTCAGTCACCACATGGTCAGGAATGCGGAAATGGAAGACCAGAACATAAACATGTCCAGTCACAAGGTGAACTGTACAGTCCAAAAAAAGCGCGCCCAACCATAAGGTTGCGTCAATTCCAAAGGCCTTTATGTTCTAAGCCAAGAACACAGTTAACACTACACATAAGCAGATTGAATCACATAACAAACATGATTAAAACTCCCCCTGTTCAATAATCCCCCTCTGGAGATATTAACCCTCGATTCCTAGATACCAAAGGAGACTCACTGAGGCCCTATCATTATACTTAATAAGTCCTGCAATATAGTTCCTTACGGGAAAACATAATAAGTTACAGTACATTCTGATGAAGTAAAATTAAACGATCTTACCGGAATCTACGCCATGGAACAGGAACACGGCCCTTCAAGTGTGATGAATAGTAGCAGTACATCCGCCATGGACTTGAGAGAAGAAAGCAGGCAGCGAAGCGAAGTTCAACAACGCTGATTGCTTGTGGAGCTGTTAATATGAGTCGGGATGGTTTTACAGAAAGACTCTCCGGACTCCAACTTTTATCCAGGCCATAACTGAAAGACTGATAGGATTACTTAAAAATCCCGTCCCATATCGAAGAGTACTACCCTCCATAAGAGACGAAACAAACTTCTGACGCTTCTCTGCCAACCTCCTAGGACGAAAGGCAAATAATAATTGGGGGATGAGGGAAGTGGGAGGAGTATTTAAGCCTTTGGCTGGGCTGTCTTTGCCTCCTCCTGGTGGCCAGGTTCTTATTTCCCCAAAATAATAAAAGCAGCTGTTGCCATTTAGGAAGAAAAAGAGAGTGCACAATTTGATAATGGAAATAAATCTGAAGCTTTTTTTTTTTTCTCTCTAAATCATGAAAGTTTAATTTTAGACTTCCTTTAAGACAATGCAGGACACTCTTCTTAATGTTTACATAAATACTATATAAAATGCACTTCTGCTGTCTAAAAAAATAAGTAAGAAATGTTTATTAATTTGGCAAGACAGATTGTCATAAAGGCAGTAATGCAGATAAATATTTACCTGTACGAATATCATAGCCTTCTGGCTGACAGAGACCATCAATAATTAGTTGTAATGTGTGTACAGTTGTATTCAGTTTCTGTGCTACTGGTTCTATGCATTCTTTTTGAATAAAATTATTCACATCCTTTTGCATTTTCTCTGTTCCGATATCATTTGAATTTCCACCCACAAGGGACATAAACCTGTAGAAAAAAGGTAATAAAATGAGAGTTAGTAAAAAAAAAGTGCATATAACCTTTTTATCTGGTCAATACTGAGGATATTTTTACCCATGGCCCCTTTTAAAACACCTTTATGACAGTACAGTCATACAACCACACGTGTATCCATATACATAGTTTTTTTTAAACTACTTTTATTTATTTAGGCAATTTGCAGCATTTAAAAAAACCTAGATTCCAACATTTTTATTCTGGTTTGCAGTTTTGCATAACCAACAAGGTTATATTAAAATACTTTTTACCTCTGTAATTACCTTGTATCTAAGCCTCTGCAGCCTGCCCCCTTATTTCAGTTGTTTTGACAGACTTACATTTCAGCAAATCAGTGCTGACTCATAAATAACTCCATAGGAGTGAGCACAATGTTATCTATATGGCACAAATTAACTAGTGCTGTCTAGCTTTGAAAAACTGTCAAATACATTGAGATAAAAGGAGGCCTTCAAGGGTTTAGTAATTAGAATATGAGCCTAAATTTAGCTTTCAACAAAGAATTCCAAGAGTACAAAGCAAATTTGATTATAAAAGTAAATGGGAAAGTTGTTTAAAATTGCATGCCCCATCTGAATCATAAAAGTTTATTTTTGACTAGACTGTCTCTTTTAGTTGCAGCAGGTTTAAGACTCCTGCTAATAAACTATCATGTCAGGCTCACTCACGCAAGCCTAATACGCTGGGGCTCTGAAGCTGCTCTTGCCGCTTGATAAATGGAGCCCAATAAATGTTCTTTAAAGACAACATTCCATACAGAAATGTAAAATAAAAATATTCCAGTTATGGGTAATAATGCCATTCTTAAACAATGAATATTGTCATATTTTACACAGCAAAATCTGCAAGTAACATAGAGCTATCAAATGGAAAACTTCTTTCAACAAATCTGCCACAGTCAAACACAGGAAACATCAATGCCAAGATTTTCTCAGTGTTAGAATTTGAAACATTTAATTGAACTGGATCTATCCTATCCAGTTGCTTCTCAAACAAATGTGGTTTGAATATACTCTGAGTAAAGTTAACAGTGGAAATCAATCATGAGTAGCAAGATGTTATGGTTTAGTGATAATGCACTATATTGATTGGCTCTATTTTTAAAAAGTCTCTGCTTAGAACAAAGTTAAACGATTTCTATTTCTAAAAGGTTTGGAAATAATGCCATGCAAGCAAATAACGCAAAAGACAGTGAATATTAAAGTTAGACCTTTTATAAAAATCTTTCAATAATGCCAATAATTTATGCTTTCTTATAAAAGGAGAATATAATAAATGTTTGACTAAACAGATATTTTCCTGAAATAAATATCACATACTTTAATACAGAAGCGATTCCATTACAGTGTTAGTGTTATGCCTGCATTTTCCTTCTCAATAATTTACATTTAAGTAAGTCTCAGCTTTAAGTCGGAATTAAACTTTTTAGCTTCAGATAGGGCATGCAATTTTAAACACATTTCCAATTTATTTTTATCATGAAATTTGCTTTGTTCTCTTGGTATTCTTTGTTGAAAGCTAAACCTAGGTAGGTTAATTTGCTGATTTTTATGCCCTTGAAGGCCGCCTCTTATCTCAGTGAATTTTACAGTTTTTCACAGTTAGACAGTTCTAGTTAATGTGTGCCATATAGGTAACAGTGTGCTCCCTTCCATGGAGTTATGCAGGAGTCAGCACCAATAGGCTAAAATGCAAGTTTGTAAAAAGCACTGAAATAAGGGGCAGTCTGCAGTTAGATACAAGGTAATCACAGAGGTAAAAAAGTATATTAATATAACATTGTTGGTTATACAAAACTGGGGAATGGGTAATAAATGGGTTATCTATATTTTTATACAATAAAAAACAACAACAAAACTTCCCAATTTACTTGTGTTATCATATTTGCTTTACTCTCTTGAAATCCATTATTGAAGAGTAAACCTAGGTAGTCTTATAGGAGCTCAGGAGCGTGCACCTGTCAATAGAATTCTATGGCAACAGTTTCTGCTGCAATATTTGAAGGAAAATGAAGGTGAGAACCTATAGCATTTTTTTTGGGCAATATATTAATTTCAAGTAAGTTATTAAGACAAATACTTTTTCTCCATTCTACTCCTGTTGTAGAATTAGGATTGTTATTCATGTTGGTGCCACCGTGAGGCACCATCACCACTTTGCTATAGTGCCATGTCAGTGCAACAGGGAAGCCCAACTCTCTACAGGTTCTGGGCTCAACTCTTTGTCCAGGCCATGAGAGGGAGCAAATAACGTGCAAGTGAAAGAAGACAAAGAGGTCAAGGATCATGAGCATGTTCAGAGGATCTACTGTATGTTCTATGTAAACCATCTCCATTCAAGCCCCAAATAACATAATAAAAACATACAACCTCAGTTATGCAAAGGTGTTTTTAGTTCATTATTAAACCATCTTATGAATGAAGGGTAAGAGACAAAGCAGAAGATGATTAGGTACAAAAAATTCTAAGAATCTGGTAGATTCTCATTCTCAAAACCTTATGTGGATTCAAAAACATCAGAATTTTGAGAAGATGTAAAAAGGAAGAGGCAGATTGCTGGTTTACACAACTGCTCCTTTATATAAATTATAAAAACGGAATGTGTCTCAATATTAATCAAAATAAAAACTAACTTATACTTTTGCATCCCTAATGTCTACCATAGCCCTGAAACCATTTTATGAATTAGACTTATGAATAGGCATAAACACAACCGTGAATCTACTGAGACAAATTCTTTATACATGTAATAACTTGCTTACTATTATAAATTATTACAAAGTTTCTTATCAACGCTCTCCTAGAAATATTCAATCATGGTTCTTTGTTTCCTTCACACATATATCATGATCTCAGTTTCCACTATCTTTATAACTCTCAGGTTTGATTCACATTATCATATATCAATAGCAAATATCCTTAATAGCACGTGAGACACGTTTTTAAATGTAACCCCCCCCTAAAATTAGCTGTGTCTTATCTGCCAAATGTCAAGTAGAAGGTGAGGAATGAACTGTCATGTGAATATATGACACAATAATAAATTGCTAGTAGACAGTGTTCCTGGCCTCTCACCTTCTTAGGTCATAACAAGCAATTGGTTGTGCCGCTCAACCCCTAACCCTAGTGCAACCAACTGTGTGAGAACCAGTGTTTTCAATCATTTAGTATGAATCAGTCTGTGGTGATTTACTTTACCACGGAAGCAGTCTTAAAGGGATATTAAAGACTAAATATATTTCATGCACCTCTCTCTAATTATGGGTGCTGACATTTTGTAACCTAAGTTTCAGTGCAGGTTTCTGAAGGAGAGTTGCTGCACATGTAAAAACACATTAGCACTGGAATAAAGTGAAAGCTAGCTTTCAACATGGCAGCACCAGCGATCAGAGGGACTCGGGGAATAGCCTCAATTCTATGCTTATAAAATGTATTTAGTTTTTACTGTCCATTAATTATTTGTGGTAGAAAACGTGCATGATTAAGCCTGCGCCACAAGTGCTCCCAAGCTGCATGTGCCGTTTGATAAATGAAGCCCACTCTGTTTCAGCATTGCAGGACCCATTCAAAGTTGGTAAATGTAAAATTTCACACTGTAACATGAATAGGTAGGAGAATTCTCAACATAGAGAAAATACAATTTGTGTGTGTCGTATATATACTGAAAAATATGTTATCTCAAATATCTCTTCATATGAAATGTTCATGGATTTAAACCAGCTATTGAAATTTCAAAATATTTGTAATAAAATAAACAGAAATAAAATAAAAAAAGGGAAATATTCTAAGACAATATCTTCTCTACGGGATGACTGACTGTACTGGATAAGATATTAAATAAAGCAAAAGTAATTTATTCGCAACCGCTAAATAAAATAAAACGCTTCCATAGTAAAAAACAACAGCAAATTCAGTGTATAGTAATAATAGTCCTTATGTTTCCACTAATGATATTGTAAGACATATAATAAAACACATGTATATTGAGATAAATGGTAACTTTTTGGTGTGTATTTTAACTACCAAAATAATGTTTCTTGGAATCTAGCTTGTCTATTAATATTGGACAACCTTGTTGTGGTTACTCTTAATGCAACAGAGTATTTCCAAGTAACATGATTCAAGGGTAAACAGTAGCATTTGTTAAGCAATATGATACTTCATTACATATTGTTCTAATGTCCAGAGATTAATGGCCTTGCAGGGCTATCATTTTCAAAACAAAACATCAAATCATTATCTGATGTTCACAGGATAAAATATGTATGATCTCTGGAAGAGAGAAAAACATGATGCGGTGATAGAGTTTTTAATAAGTTTAATGATTTGTTAAGAAACTGAGTGATATTTTTGTTTGAAAGAAAAGATCATTTTGTATACTTGATATCATAGTATCCGAGACAAAGAAAATGTGTCATTTATGTTTAACACTAGTGATAATGCTACAAAGTCTTTATAAAAAGCACATATAGAAGTAGCTACAGTCCTGTTGGTCTAGTGTGGTTTACTGTAGCTGAATTACAAAAAGTACATGTATGGTCAAAGATAAGTAAACGTTGGTGAGAATTCCTTCACATGTAAAATAGAACCACATATGAACAGGTAGTCGACGAACCCTGACCAATGGAGCAGCAAGTCTAGCAATAGTCTGAAGGGGTACCCAATTTCACAAATACTCCTTCCCTTCTCTCATGAGTACATTTGCCCTAATCAATCAAAAACCTATTTGGAGACAGGAGTATTATATCTTAACTAGAGCACAGGTGAAATAATCAGCTCACCCATTAGCTGATTATTTCACCTGCACTCTAGTTAAGATATAATGAATATCTGGTCTGTTAAGGGTCCTGAGGACAGAATTTGGGAAACACTGCCATACAACAAGTGCAATAGAACACAAGAGATATTCAGTCTCCCTAATTCAGTAACAAGCTAAAAATCCTAACTGCACTAAACAAGGAAAAAACATGCATACTGTATCTTACTTTAATTATTCCCTTTCTACCATATTTTAATAGCATATGCTCAATTTTGTAGCATACATTTCTTATTAAATATATTTTGAGTTTGAACACACGTAAGTGAAATTAATATACTTAGATGTGTGTGCAATTATTTTTTATATATTAAAGGGACATGAAACACATTGTTTTCATGATTCAGATAGAGCATGCAAATTTACTTATATTATCACATTTCCTTTGTTCTCCTGGTATCTTTTGTTGACAAAATCTCAAGAGAGTGCACGTATTTGAAATACTATATGTCAGCAGTTTTGCAAGAATGTTATACTTTGCAAGAACACTAGAGGGCAGCACTATTGCCTGCCATGTAGTGCTTCAGTCACCTACCTATGTATCTCTTCAACGAAGAATACCATTGGGAATGAAGCAAACTTGATAATAGAAGTAAATTGGAAACTTTTTTTTAATTCTATGTTCTGTCTGAATCAGAAAAGAAAATGTTTAATGATTATAATAAAAAAGTTTATCATCTTTTTTACTTGATGTCTCGTTTCCAACAGGTCATGTACTAATGAGTACATTTATCACTTATTTATTAATATGATGACTAAACAGTTGTATTAACATGCTATTGAGTGGCAGATATCCTTTTTTTATTTTATTAAATATTGTTATTTATATATATGGAGTCTTGTTGTCCACGAGACGTACTGCCAGAAGATCAGTGAGCTGAGACACTGTGAGAGCTCTGTCTGCCTCTATCACATGAGACTGGCTGCCACTTTTGTGAAAATTTATCATTTGAGATTTCTCTGGTTTGCATCTTAATGATCAGCACGATGTGGCACCTTAGGGGGGCGATTAATCATGACCCGAATGGGGCCAAATACCCCTGTTTCCGCACGAGCCTTGAGGCTCACCGGAAACAGCAGTTAATAGGCAGCGATCTTAAGACCTTAACTTGTCCACTGCCTCTGAGGCTGCAGACATAAATCCGCCCGATAGTGTACGATCGGGCTGATTGACACCCCCTGCAAGGGGCCGATTGGCCGTGAATCTGCAGGGGGCGGCATTGCACAATCAGAACTGCTTGTGCAATATTAAATGCTGACAGCGTATACTGTCGGCATTCAGCGATGTCTGGTGGACATTAATAAATTGTCCCCTATATGTTGTTTTCTTTAAGTGTTTTAATAAAGTGCAGCCAGGTGAAGATCAAAAGACAACATTTATTTTCCTACCAGAGACTGTTGATGGACTTATTAGAATTATTTATTATATTGATTTTATCTACAATGTTGGCTGGTGTCTACGTAATATTGTAGCCCATTATCTAAACCTTTCCAGATCAGACGTGCTTTTTCCTGCTGACCCTCACAGGGGCTGCTGTGGTAGAATTATGGTAAAAAAGGGGCAGACACTGCAAGATGGCTCCTATATAAGGTAAAGCAGCTCGCTGGAAAGGGACATATAGCAAAGTTAGCAGTGAGCACTTTAAAAATGATATCCTGCAGCCAATATAAATCACATTACGCTGCTTTCTGTATGTAGCATCTTACGATCGATTCTATTTTCGTATGCATGTGTTTTTCTATAAGGGGTATAAGTATTTTGAGTGTTTTGAAAGCTCACCACCTTCTAACTGGTGAGAAAAAACTTTGAGATCTGCAGTGCGAAAATCGTCACAGAATTACGCTGGGATTTGAAAGAAGATTTCATACAAGTCCATGTTTAGCCCCTTTTTTTCCCAAAAACTAAAATTACTCTTTTTATTTTGTACTTTCTAATTTCATTGATTTTTTGGGGGGAAATCTAGTGTACTTAAATTACAATTTACACTGTGCATATTTAATGTGATTTATTCCTGTGTAATTTACATACAAATTTCACCTTCACTATATCATTTTTTCCTGCCTATTTTTATGTGAATGCTTCAATTATTTGTTTTCTATGATTTTTAAATGAAGAATTGTGCACTTTTGTAATGTATGCATCCCCTTCATAAAAGAAAATGCAGTATACACCCCTTAGCGAGACACCCTGTTTTCAGGGTAAAAGAGTGGCTTTATAAA